>NC_045170.1:12235443-12539250 GCF_900700415.2 Clupea harengus
TTGTGACTAAGGGGGTCCAGGCTCTGGGCTCTGTAAAGCGCCTTGAGACAATTTATTGTTCTGGCTCTATATAAATAAAATTGAATTTAATTGAATTTAATTGAATTGATTGGACACAGTTGTGTGTTGCATTTACTTGATTCTGATTGGACACAGTTGTGTGTTGCATTTACTTGAAAGGTAGTTTGCTACTGGGTAATGTGTGAGCAGGCAGTGTGCTGTGTCACTGAGGAGTGGCTCTTAATCAGCAGGCACCCTTTGACCTTTTTTATGGGAAGGACCTAATGCACTGGGTGGCAGAGAGAGTTGATGGTTGTTTTATGGAAACATTTCTTTCCCTCCTACTTTTTTAATGTTACTTCTCTCTCTGTTATGTGGCATCTATTATGTGGTAAATGGAGTTGGATTAAATTATGTTCTCAATTTATGGCCAGATCTAAATCTGTAGACATAATCCATGTATCATGTGTTAGTGATATGCCATGGTACATATATTTATGAGGACAAATTAACTCAGTTATCAAACGTGCTTTCAGAATGCTATCATGGACTGCTATTATGAAAGTGCAGTACCTTAAACGAGCCTCTCAAAAGTCAAGGTGAGTTCCGGAATGGTATTATGGCAGGTTCCTGACAGCAAGCTCGTTGACACCAACGAACTTCAGCCCTTGGGGGATACCCTGCCCTGAATCTGACTTGCAATTGGCTAGAATGGAGCTGTCAGGACGAGCATGAGGGCGTGGGCAGTGGGGTCCAGGGCCAGAGCCTTGCCACGGCGCTAGTGATTTAATGTTGTGGGAGATGGAGGGTTGGCTGTGTCTCTGTTCTCTGACCTCTGTCTGACTCACCTGACCACTGACCCCTGTTTAAACCTTTTTTTGTGACAGAGCGCGGAGGAGGAGTCTCGCTGGGTGGAGGAGGTGCTGAAGACGCATACGGCACGCGTGCGTGATGTGGAGATCCTCGTGGGTCTGGACTTTTACCGCGGCACCACACAGGAGTACACAGACGTCCTCACCCTAAAGACTTACCTGCACACGTTTGAGGGAGAGATCTGAAGAGAGTAACGTGAAAAAAAATAAAAATAAAACCTGCCACCCCCCCCACCCCCCTGGCACCCTGATCTCCTACTCTCTCGTTCTTGCTCTCTCATTTCCACTTCCTCTCTCTTGTCCTGATACATCTCTGATGCCTAGGTGTATATTTTTGTACAATTTGTCATATTTATTATTCATTAAAAAGAGAAAATAACAATACTGTGCCACACTTTAACACTAGTTCCCATAGAATTTTCTGTATGTGTATGAAGTAACATTTATCTCACATTTGTCTCGTATTTCACCTGTATGAGCAGTTGTGATTAGGATCATGTGTGCGCGTGTTTATGTTTGTCTGTGTGTTTGTGAGTGTGTTGGGAATTGAGATGGTAATAGGATTGGTTGCAGGACATTTTAGCAACACTTGCTTGTGAAGAGTGAAGAGGACCCTTTCTCTGTTCCACTTACATTCTGACCGTAACATTTACATTCTGACTTGCCATTGTGTACCTGCTCAGAACTTGAACTTTTTACTCAAACTGTCACCTCCCATGATGCATTTCAGTCCAAATGGAACACTGTCATGGACCTTTGTCTCATGGAAACACCTGAGAATCTTATACACCCTTAACCCTTCCGACATGAAACCTTACCATGATAATAAACCACATACAAGGAGTTTTCAATGGCTGGAAACGAACGTAAATAAACAAATAAATATAGATCGATCTGTGTAGCTCCCCTATTTAAGATACTGTATCCATTAACATGTGGCATGGTTTTGATCTGAATAAATTCATGTAATGTCAAACATTTAATTTTGAATCTTTTATTATATTCTTTCGACAGACTATATGACCTTTTTGTCAAATTTGTGCGATTCGACAGTGCTGTATAATGTAATGAATAGCCTTTATTGTGATAAAATACAGTCATATGTCTTTCTTTGAAATGGCTTTAAAAGGCACAGAAGTACCGATTCTTTCTCTCCGGGACCTACGTTCATATTTCTGATACCTTTCCTATTCAAAGCAATTTAATTTAAGCAATTTAAAATCAGTTAGATGATTAGTTATAATATCTAGATATATAGATATATATATCCACCACTATTTTGGCCACTGCAATTCAATATAATGTGCTGCATATGGACTTAGTAACCTTAGTCTCCTGTGACGTGGGTAGGATATGAGGCCAAATTACTTCATGATGCTGTCATTAAAGGTCTTTTCTGACCATCAGTAGAGGCCCTGACTGGACAGAATTCAAAGTGTATTCTGGTAGACTAGATAATACTACCAAATAAAAAATGGGAAACAGACATAAGAACAACACAGAAACAGACTTACAAAGACCATTTCAGTTTCAAGGTTGTTTGTGGCCTGAATGCATTCAGCATAAGTCTTGTAGTTTTAAAAGGCTGCTCCATTTTCCAGTTACTCATGAGATTTAGACTAAGGTATATGAAGGTGTTTTAAAAATATTCAATATTTTTTATATATTTGGTTGGTCCTTAAAGATATACAGATTTGTTATTTACCTCAACCAAACAGGCGAAGGCCTCTGATAGAAATCAAGTTTTAAGATTATATATAAAGTTATATAACTACAATCGCACGCGAAACAAATGTAGACTGCATGTTCTTCACTATTTTGTTAAATCATAAACTTGATGATCAATCATATAACTATATGACCATTAGTTAATGCTATGTGAGTTATCAGTCTGTATCATTGATTCTTTGTAGTTGTTCCAGACTATGTTAATATTTACCATCCAGAGTCCATAAAGAGGTAAGTTAGTTGTTGCAAATGTGTGAATGTGTGTGTGTGTGTGTGGTAGGGAATGCATGCTTCTGCTTTTTTTATCTTCCTGTGCATGCATCCATATAGAGTAAATGGTCATGCAATGAGTATGTTTATGTTTATGCATGTATGTATGTGAATCGACATCCACATTTGTGGATATGTGTGTTTGCACAGGTATGTATGTGTGGGCGGGGAAGGAAAGAGGGACAGAATGGTGGTGTCTGTAATGTGTGTGTGTGTGTGTGTGTGTGTGCGCGTGCGTGTGTGTGTGTGTGTGTGTGTGTGTGTCTGTGTGTATGCGTGCGTGTGTGTATGTGTGTGTTTGTCTGTGCGTGCGTGTGTGTGTGTGTGTGTAGGGGGTAGACAATCAGTTACCTGGATAAGGTAACTTTCAGAGTTCAGCATTTCTAAACTCTCACTCAGAGAAGGATCTTCTTTATCCAACACCAAGCATGGCCCTAAAGCAAGTTTTCCTGAAGAAAAAGAAAGTCATCATTGTAAGTACTGCAATAAAGTAGTGTACATCTTTGTACTTTTAGCCTGTTTTTTAATTGGATTCTTCCCAAAGAGATTTTTTTTATGTCTGTATGCATCTGTGTGCATGGTGCATCTGTCCTGTATTATGGTGACCTGTTTTATGGTTCCAATGTAATGGATAGGGTGGGCAGATGCTGTCTGGAATATGTTAGTCTTGCTTGAATGCTGAATTTCATTTGAAGTTAAAGCAAGACGTAGACTTGCGTGAGCAAAAAAGTGGTCCTACTTATTTATGATGCTATTGTGCCATAAACTGTTTTTAAAGGAAAGGTTGTTAAATTACATATATACTTACATTTTAATCCATTTGTGAGTGAATGGCGAGCTTTTTTCCAAATAAGCTTAATTTTATACTCAATACAAACTTAAACGCCATTACTGATGCGGTTCAGAAATTGTCTGTATAAATGTCTGTATTTTTGTTTATTTATTTGTTATTTCGACACACAGTCATTAATCAGTATACAAGCTGGGCTGCATAATTCCACCACCTCAGTTTCAGGGCTGATATACTGTACCTTACTATAGGCAGTCATTGTTTATCAGTGACACTGATTTCTGAGATCCATCATGTGGATAACTCAGTGTTCAATTGAGTTCACTGTCAGTGTGTGTGTGTGTGTGTGTGTGTGTTCGTGTGTGTGTGTGTATGTGTGTGGTATTGTACGTGGTTGTGTTCAGATAGGTGTTGTAGCAGTTGCTATAGTAACCATCATCTTGGGACTGGGACTAGGATTGGGGCTTCAGTTGGAGGACTGTCAGAAAAAGGGTAAGCCTTTTTAATGACACTGTGACACTATTTTCAGTTCTTACACTGGTCACATTCTTCCAGCGGTCTACAAAACAAATTAGTTGCAAATACCGACTCCTGACTCACCGACTCCTGACTCAAATAGACGACTCCTGACTCATTGCGCAACATTCCACCCACAGGACAGTGTGTTCAAATTCAAACACAGACTCATCTTTTGTATCTCTTACGCATTCCTGACCAATACGTCTTTCTCTATGACAGACCCTGACTACAACAAATACAACAACAAGTAACAAGTAACAAACAAGTAACTGACAATTTTACAACATGAGTAACTGACAATGTCTCCTCTCTAACTACTTCAGTTGTCCACACTTCCTGTAAGAACCGTTGCTATGAACCTTTGGATGAGGAGGAGATGGCTGGTTGTCGGTGTGACCAGCAGTGCCACAATAGTAACAGCTGTTGCTATGACTTCCAAGACATCTGCCTCCAGCCAGGTGAGCTCTCCTTTGTGTCCTCTGATGATGCCAAGAGCTTCAATGCCATATGTTTGCTATCGCCTGTTAATTCCAATGAAGAGAACTCTGAGATCTTGTCTTATCGCTGCAATCAGCTTCTATCATGATGTGTTATAAAACTACAATGGACCTCTGACGCACCTTTTCACTGCATCAGAAATTGTCCTCGACTCCTGATAAGGCTGTTGGTTGGACATGAAACGAAAAGGAACAATGATGAGTAATCAATGCAATAAAAAACAAAATGAGCACTGTAACGGTTAACTTGGCTCACCTTTTGCTCTTTGTTGTAGCCCAACAATGGGAATGCAGCAAGCTGCGGTGCGGGGAGAAGAGGTTGGCAGAGACCAACTGCCACTGCTCGGATGACTGCATGAGTGCAGGAGATTGCTGCACCAACTTTCAAAGTGTCTGCCATGGTAAAGGGCATACATACATGTGGGGATAATCCCAAGCATCCAGTTCACATCAAAAATGTCTTTACAGAATGAACACCCAGTGCATTTCTGTTATCCTTGAAGGGTTTTTTCTTCTTACAGTATTTGCTATTATATGTTGAACATGCTTATTTCTGAATAATGATGGTTTAATATACATATATGTATTATTATTATAATAATACTAATTATTATAATGTATTTAGCACTTACTACCCACCCACCACCAATGTATGACCTGATAAACCGCATGATCCTGACTATTTAATTTCCTGAGTTTTCACTTCATTCGGGATTAAGTGTGATTCCAGACTGAGGCTTGTGTTTAATGCAGGTGAAAAACCATGGGTGGAAGATGAGTGTCCTGACATGGCCCAGCACAGCTGCCCTGCAGGGTAGGCCTGTCCTCCCTCCCACTTATTTTCTCTTTCCTCTTTTCTCTTTTCTCTTTTCTTTGCCTGACTTTTTCCTTTTTCCATTAATCTTCTCCCCACATTTCCTCTGCTTGTTTTTATTGATCCCTTTCTTCTCTTCTCATCTTTGCTATTTCTTCCCTGCTGTTACTTTCAGATTTATTTTTTCCCTGTTTCACTTAGTTGTTTGTCTCCAGTCTTTCACTCATCTTGTCTCCTTTTTTCCCCGTCACAGTTTCAAAAAGCAGCCACTGCTCCTTATTTCCATAGACGGACTCAGAGCAGAATATCTCCAAACTTGGGCCTCCCTGATTCCAGTTCTGGATAAAATGAGTACGTAATCGTGCAAATTACTATCATTATAATCAACCCTACTCCACACTGCTCCTCTGACAAACATTGTCTTGCTTTTGTTGGCCTCTTTCCTCAGAGCAATGTGGCATCTCAGCACCGTTCATGCAGGCTGTGTTTCCCAGCAAGACTTTCCCTAATCACTACACCATTGCAACAGTAGGTCAATAGTCCCTTTATAGTGTTTTTTCCTTCACATCCAATAACACTCCTTACCACAAGCCAGAATTGCAAAAAAAACTACAATCGAACAGGAGAAGGAGTAATTATGACCATCCCGTTTATGTTCACTAGGGTCTGTATGCTGAATCCCATGGTCTAGTGGATAACAGCATGTATGATCCTGTGTTTGATGCGTCGTTCAGCTTGTCCAACACGGAGAAGGACAACCCTCGATGGTACCTGGGTCAGCCGGTGAGACCTCCCGCTATTTACTGGCAAAGGATACCAACACTTTGTTATGGCGTTGGCAAGATATGAATGACATTCTTGAATAATTATGTTAGTAATAATCATGAGTCATGAATCATAATAATTAATCAGTTAGCCCAATATTAGAATAAAATGTCATGTCCAGACCAAAAAAGATGGCTCTTTGAGTCTTTGACTGAGTTGTATCCTATAACACTAGAAATAACCTTTTCATGTTAAAGAAAGGTTGCATTATGTAGAAAAGATTTTATACAGTGTTCATTAATTGTCTTGTTTTCTAAACAGTTATTTTTCTGTACTTTAATGGATGTATATTATGCTATTATTAAAGGGGATTTAGGCACCCTGCTCTGCATCGTGCCTAATATCGCCCCTTAGCTGCAAACCACAGCCTTTTGGGGCTTATTGCTTAAATCTTTAACCCCCACAGATCTGGCACACAGCCATGTATCAAGGACTGAAAGCTGGAACATTCTTTTGGCCTGGGTCTGATGTCAAAATCAACGGAAGTTATCCCAACATACATGTACCATATGACGGGTACTCTACAAGTCAAGCAACACCTTTTCCACATTTATATCCATATTTCTAATACATGTGTAATGGCTTGAAATAACCTCAGACGGTTTTTTTCCCAGCAAAGTGCCTTTTGAGAAAAGAGTCTTTACTGTTCTGAAGTGGTTGCGTTTACCAGAGCATGAGAGGTACTTTGAATAACTTATCTGGGACCGATTATGTCAGTATTATGTATGACAAAAATATAGTAACAAGTAATTCATAACCGTCTCATATCAACTTTTGCAGGCCCGATTTCTACACCCTGTACTTGGAAGAGCCAGACAAATCAGGGCACAGTTACGGTCCAGTCAGTGGAGGGGTAAGGTGCAACCGACACAGGTCATTTCAGACTATTCAAGATTCTGTCCATTCACATTTAGTGATTTTGTGATCCAGCCAAATGAGGCCAGGTTTGTACTTCATTAAAGGCATATCTGACTGCTTACAGTGCTAACAGTATCAACAACACAACTAGGTGCAATCAGATATACCAATCATGCTTACAGTATCAACAACACAACTAGGTGCAATCAGATATACCAACCATGCTTACAGTATCAACAGAACCAGATGCAGTCAGACATACTAATCCTATTTACAGTGTCAAAAATCCTGTTTACAGTATTGATTGATATACCAAAGGCGCGTACAGAATACAGATCTAACTCACACTTAACCCTAACCCTTCCACAATCCTAAACCTCCTAGGTTTCAAAAGACGGTAAAATGTAACTTAAATTAATTTGCTATTCCATGCAATTAAGTTCTCAACTGTTGCAAATTGATTGCAAATTAAATTATATGGAAATGATAGTTCACATGGGTTCACATGGGTTTTGAAGTTTATTTTGCCAAACACACCAATTTAAAGTTAATGGCTGAGTGAAATAATAGTAAATCTTTCAGAACTGCAACAGGCAGTTCAGGCAGTATCCAAACAACTGCTTAATTGAAAGCATCTGTTGAAATGTTAACAGCAAATCAATTTGAAGTGCTTAAGTGTGTGTAGTTTCAAGTGCTTGGTGCTTGGACGCCATTTCACCCACATGTGAATACACACATTTCGGCACGCAGAACATAGAATTATAGTTGTTATTCACACCACCAGCTGTAACTTTGTGTGGTCTATGAACTCTCAGTTCTCAGTCAGAGTCTGTGTAAGATGCCCACGAGGGCCGCAAACGTGGGTCAGAAGGACAGCTCACGTTCAAATGACAGCAAGGTGCTATCAGCTCATAAATGTGGCTGTGGCATTTTCCCGGCACCACCACAACACAGGCACTGCGTCACAAACGCAGATGTTCCTCTTTTATATGACTTTGTAAAGTGCTACTACCCAACTGGTTTATCAGTTCAGAAATCACACATCAATTCTTGTGACCTCTTTTTATTGCTCAGTTTTACAGTAAATAGCACGGCTACACTTTGTCAGCGCATCATGGAGCAATAGTGGCTTTACCTTATGCGTGCCCCTCACCAGGGATTCATGACAGGGTGAAAGTTCAGCGTTCTCGTGAGATAACGACTGACAAGTCAATAATGGACCAACTGCGGAGAGTTTTGGTCCAACAACAACTTTATTGTGGAGGAAATCCTTTTTTGAATTTAGAATTCAAACTCGAACCCACCCAGCAGAAGTTTAAACATTCGAGTGAGGACCCAACTCTCAGGAGAGGTAGAGGCTCTGAGAGGCAGAGTGAGTCCCCCCCTCCAAAAAAACACACAGCTTATAATACTCAGTGAATACATGACTCAGTGTACAGTGAGGATGTACTGCTGGCCAGCACTTGGGCAGAAGAGTTACTCAAGGGCATCTTATTTTCCATCTTGTTTGACACGAAGAGAGAAATCTTGACAGAGGCAAGGAAGGGAAGTGTGGTTTTGCTGACCACCTTATTTCTCAACTGCGGAATGTTCCTGCAGCCAAGTTCAATCGACGTATAAAGTTTTGTCTGGACAATTAATTCTTAAAATCTCCATTACATTTCTTTCAAGGAATGTAGCTGATGTAGTATGACACAGATTACTGCAAATGCCAAGTTACGAGAAATTGTTTGAATTTGCTTTATCATATTATAAAGTGTGATGAAGCATAACTGTGAGTAGGCATAACCAAATACCAATGCAATGGGTCTCAGTTACGAGAAACACTTTATTATAATTATCATATTATAAAGCGTATTTTGAGTGGGCATAACCAAATACCAATGGAATGTGTCTCACCGCAACCATGATTCACTGGAGGCAAATCACACAATTTGTGTGAAAAAGATTTACTATGACAGGGTTTTTGGCAATACCTCTGGGATTTCACTCTATATCTTAGATTTATCCAGTGTTATACAATGCAATAAATGTTTAGGAAGATGCTTTATCAATTCAGTTCTACATGTTCGTGATCAGTGTAGACACATTGTTTTCACCATAGCACTGGGTTTAAAATGATGCATTGTATTTACCTGGCCTTACAGCTCATCACAGCCATCCAAGGGGTAGACAAGATCATCGGTCAACTGATGGATGGCCTGAAAATGCTGAAAATGACTCAGTGTATCAACATCATCATCGTAGCTGATCATGGTAAGAAATGTTGTGGACTTAAACTGCTTAATCAAAGTAAACAGTAAACATCAAGTCTCATTATCTTGAGCCTCATTTGTGTAGCACAAAAACATGTACAGTAATATAAAACCACTTTAAAGTGCCATGTCGATAAGAAAAAATCGAAGATTTTAGAAATACATCTGATGCAAATCTGAATTCAAAGGATGAAAGTCGTAAAGAAAACAAATGGCCATTAAAGTTTAATGGAGTAAAGAGCACACTCAAATAACTTCAGTAAAGGCCAAATGATATGTAAGGGATGATGTACAGAATATACCCAGTACTATCTATTTGTCTAGGGGAAAACACTAAGGCCTGTGGTCTTAGGTGACCAAAAGTTCAAACAATACACATTACATTCTGGAGGAAACTAAAAATTAAAACCAGACGGATTGACTTGAATTAGTTATTTTTAAGGAATGGAAGATATCAGCTGTGACAGAAAGGAGGTGCTTCAAGACATGATTGGTGACATCAGTGACTTCTATGTCAGCGAAGGCCCGTTTGGGAGAATTAGACCAAAGAACAAAGATCTGCCCTGTACGTGAATATGAACTGAATTCCATACAGTATTTTCATTTATTTGCTTATTTTGAATGAACAAAACTCTAAGTAAACGTTTTCTTTGTTTTACCAGTTGACTCAGCCAGGCTTGTGGCTAACATGACAGTAAGTGGATTGCAAATGTTGACTTGAACCTGTGTAAACACACTGGAAAGTACATCTGTAAAAAAACTGGAAAGCCCCTTATATTGTAACCACAATATCACAAAATCATAGCAATCATATTGCTATATCATAGCAAAATATCTCAGGCACATTTAAATGAATAGCTCTTAATACATTGTTTTTTATTATATATATGGTGTAAATGGACTTATTATATTTTATCGTATATTATTTTTTGTTTCGGTAATTCTCCAGTGCAGGAAACCCAATCAGAAGATCAAGCCATACCTAAAGGCTCATCTGCCAAAGCGCTTTCACTTTGCCAACAGCAGACGTATTGAGGATGTCACTGTGATGGTTGAACCTAAATGGCTTTTTGAAAGGTGCTGCTCATCTCTCTTTTTCTTTATCTCTTCAACTTTCACTCCGTCCTACTACTTGATCTGCTTACTATTATCTCTCATCTCTTACTTTCTTTCTTCCGTTCTTTCTCCCTCTCTCTCTCTATCTTCCTAAATATTATCGATTCAGGCAACCTTCCATTACATACAGAAACTGCAGCACATTTGAGCAGTCCACATTTAGAGTTTTGATTTCCTTTGTGTGTTGGGTGATTACTCTGCAGGTATCCAGGGTCCGTGTCCTTTTGTTCCGGTGGAGCTCATGGATATGACAATGATGTTTACAGCATGCAGGTGTGTGAGGTCTTGTGTGTCTGTATGAGAACATATTACATTGTGAGTACATAGCATTACATAACACAGCATGTGTTTGCATCTACTTCTGAGTGAGCATAGAGATGTGTTAAGGTCTGAACACATGGTGTGTGTTTGTGTGTACAGTACCTGTTTATGTGTGTAAGTGGATGGTGATAAGACTCCATGCTGATTGTAAACCCTTGGACTCTATACTCGTGTGACCACTTTTAATGTCTGTTTTTCACAGGCCATGTTTCTCAGTTACGGGCCCAAGTTCCTCTCCCAAACAGAAGTGGAGCCATTCTCCAACGTTGAGTTGTACAACCTCATGTGTGGTAGGTCATAAAGTCCCCTTTAAACTGTTATCTTAACAATGTACTTTGTTATTGGTGTATGGTAAAAAAAAAATGAATTTCTAAAATGGTCACCGCAACAAAAAAAGTGTCCTCCGCCATAATAGGAGAGCACATGACCACCGGGGTGTTTGCCAAGCCTTAACCCCAGCTAACTGCCAGGGTTTACTGTCAGGGTCAACAGTGTCATCCACCCCGGACCCCTTACTGGTCAGGTACTCACATGGGAGTCACAACTGAGCTTAACTGACAGTGTTGTAATTCCCACAGATGTGATGGAAATCTCACCGGTGAAAAACAATGGCACCCATGGCAGCATGAACCACCTCCTCCGGAGGCCCTGGTTCACCCCACAGCACCCAGCGGAGCAGACAGGCCCTGGCCAGTGCCCTCTCCTGACCCTCAACCCTGGTGATGATCTTGGCTGTGCATGCCCCGCACCGGTACATTGTTTCTTCATCTAGATTTGTTTTTTTGCTATAACGTGCCCTGCTCAGAGAAAGAGCACAGACAAATAGGAAACACATACGAATCAGCAGGGTGTGCCCCATCATCACACACACACACACACACACACACACACACACACACACACACACACACACACACACACACACACACACATTCTTCATCACACTATTACATGACTGTTGGGATCATCAGCACTCTAGCTAAGATTTTCTAGAGGGATGAGAAAACCATGTGCAAATATATTACAAAGCACGCACATACACAGCAGTACAGCAGACAGCAGACAGCAGACCCACTGCAGACCACTGAGAACAGATAAATATTACAGAGAATGATAGGCGGGATTAAAAAGGTATGTGTGATACATAAACTAACACTTTTGATCAAATCAATAGGTGAGCGTTCACCAAGCTAACAGCGCTTATTCACATGCTAAACCATCCTTGCCCACAGGGCATACAACCTTAAAGTTGAACACTAGTGATTTTCACATGCTAAACCATCCTTGCCCACAGGGCATACAACCTTAAAGTTGAACACTAGTGATTTTCACATGCTAACCCATCCTTGCTCTCAGGGCATACAACCTTAAAGATGAACACCAGTGATTTTACAAAATGAAATATATTCATTGAACCAGATTAGTGGGAGATTTGTATGCAAATCCTGTCAATTGTTAACAAATGACAGCAGATGAGGTCCCAACGCATTTACTGGCAGCATTGCATTATATGTAAGGGATAATGTATGGTCTGTCGGTCAGTATAGGAAAATAAATCCAGACAGGATCGACGTCTTTTTAAGTTGCTGCTTCCTGGCTTCCACTGAGAAAAAAATAGTTCTTCATGCAAATAGAACTTTAAAGATTCAGGTGTTGCGTAGCAACCTATTACTTGCTGCGTATTACACTGAATTTCCGTGATGGAAAGTGAATGGACTACTTGCAGTATGATATGAAAGATTTTTTTCTGCAGTAATTATAAAGACATGGCAACGATAGTAAGAGCGTTCTGATTAGCTAATGCATGGTCATGCCTCCTGAGTATTGCCCACTCAGGTGCCTGAGCGGGCAATACGGACGATTTTTCGTGAGAAATTTTTCTATTTACAATTACCATTTCTTTTAATTTACAAAATGAGCGAAAGCGAACACTCTGATAGTCAGTTTTACTATCCAGATGACACAAAAAATTGTTACAACTGGAGGTGGAGATGACGAAAATGAAAACAACAACAACAGCCAGGAGGAAATTGAGAACTTTCTAAAAGAGCAGAAAAGTGCAAAGACTGCGAGAAAAACAACAAGCGACCTGAAAACACTTCAACGAAAAATGCCATATAATAAACAACTTACTAACTTCGACCATTTGGTCATGCAGGGAAATATCAAACTTCGGCTTTGGCGTATGAACCGAGCGATAGCTCGATAGCAGTTTGATATTTCCCGGCATTAATATCAGACCTCCGAACGTTGGGGTGGCCAATTCAAATCAATGGATCTTTTTGAAACATTCTGAGAACCTCATATAATAATATTGCTTTACATGGTAATGACTGGTGTTTTGCCACTTGTTGCACAGTAACATTTTGACTGAAACATTTATTTCCCATACTTCCCAGCTTGCCATGTCCACATTCCTCATGCAGTGGTAGCAAGAGGTACATGTTCACCATAGCTGCCTATAATGTGTGAGCAAATAGTAAATGTGCATGTATCCCTTTTAGGGTGTGTCCAACCCCAACTCTCGCCTGAATCTGACAGCTAGTCAAGGTAATGGCCTCTGCATAGATTTCACTTGGTACACTCATGAGGGGATGATGGGATTCCACCCATCCAGTCATCAAGGACAAACCAATTCATAACAAAATATAATAGAGATACTTTCAATGCAATTCCACACAAGTATTATTGCGATGACTGTAATTCAGTAAAAGCAAGTAATCCTTATTGTGTATTTTTAGCACATGTTATACACATTATAAATGAGTAACACCTTTTCATGAGGTCTGCTTTAGTGGGACTAATTAACTAAAGAAATGACAAAGTATTATTGACCTCCTCTCAGTATCGGTCACCGAGAAGCAGCACATGCCCTTTGGGAGGCCAAGACTGCTGCAGTCTGGTGTAAACTACTGCCTCCTCCACCACGAGGGCTTCATTAATGGCTACAGCAATGCAAGTCTGATGCCCATGTGGAGCTCATACACAGTTGAAAAACCTGTAAGTATCCAATCCCATTCCAGACCTTTAGATAAATACACTTGTTTTGGTTCGTGTGCTTTTGTTGTACCACAATCTAATTGAGTCCAGAATTGTTTAAATTGGTTTCAATTTCATTTCCCAAGTCAACTAGAGACCATGACTATGTTTTCCTACCGACCTTCCACTCCTACCAGAAAAACTACAGGTCTTTTCGATTTGTGTAGTTACCTATTTAAATATATACCTCTAAAGCTGTAAAAAAAGGTGTTGTTTTAAATATGTAACAATAACTAATTATGAACTTACTAATTATTCCTGAATAATGGGGGAATTAGATAGACATTGTTAATATTTTGTCTGATTTGCAATCTCTCTCTCTTACACGCACACCCAAATCTTGTAGGCAAGTGAAGACCCTCTTCCAGGAGTCATAGCAGACTGCTTGAGAGCTGATGTTAGACTTGCAGCAAACCAGAGTGCCAGATGTGATGAATATTCTGCTGCTGGCAACATCATCCCTGCCTTCCTCTACCCACCCAGTATGTCATCACAGCACAGATGAAAACCAGACACACTCAAGTGTTTCAGAAGTTGATTAGTGGAGCATTGAAAGACTCCTCATTTATATTCATTCAAATGACTTTATTTGCTGTGGTTTTCCCAGATCTGAACGAGTCTGCTGATGGACAGTATGACGCACTAACCATGAGCAATGTGGTGCCCATGTATCATCAGTTTAAAAGTAAGCAACGTAAAAGGAGAGATTCTTTCAGTCACTTACTCATTCACCTCTTTTATTCGTTTGATTCTCAACCACTTGCTTCCTTTCCTTTCCTTTTTTTGGTCTCTTGTGCGGTTACTCTCTTTTTTTCACTTCTTCGCTTCCTCCGACAAAGCCTTCCTCGGTTTCTTCGTCACCTCTGCCATGATGTCCATACAGAGAATACTGCACTAGCTTCCTCTTATAGCTAGCAGATGGGTCTAGTTGTTGTTGCGTGAGGTGAAATACTAGGCACACCAGATATGCTGTGGCAGTGGCACGGACCCCATTCTCTGTACTACAAGTCAGTGTACCACCAAAATGATTTTGAATGTGTTATTTCATGGAAAATTTGTTACATATTGTTGCTTTAAAAGGTTCAGTCCGTGATTCTAAGTTCATGTACTATTTGTCAAATTCAGTGAATTGCTCCGCACTGTCCTCTAGCTGTCTGTTCAGTGTTTACGCTCACAAAAACCCCAGTGATCATACACAGTCCTGGCTCTGTAAATGGGAAACATAGTGGCTTGGAGTGAGCCATAAACAATTCCAGCCAATAAACACGGTGCTTCAGGAGAATGGAAGGGAAGGGTGTCATTTGATTGTCCGTTGAACTCAAATATAAGCAACCTTTCACGAAACGGAAACCAAATTGCAATTGCTACATGTTTAAGTCCTTCACTTGTACAGTGCATTCAGAAAGTATTGAGATGCATTCACCTTTTTCACATTTTGATATGTTGCAGCCTTGTGCTAAAATCCTTTAAATTATTGAAAATATAATTTTTGCTTTTTAATGAATTTAAAATGTTTCTAAAAAAACTGTTTTCACTTTGTCATTGTAGGGTATTGAGTGTAGATTGATTAGGGAACAATTCATTTAAACAATCATAAGGCTGCAACATAACAAAATGTGAAAAAATATATGAATATGAATACTTTTTGAATGCAGTGTATACTCATTCATTAGCTCTGTCTGTCACTTTATTTAATCTGTTTTTCCTTATTTTCTCACTTACCTATTCACTTGCTACACTTCAATACATGTTTTCACTTATTATTATATTCACTTGTTGATATTATGTATTCACCGGATCCCTTTGCTCTTCTAGGAATATGGGACCACTTCCAGGTTGTCTTGCTGAGGAAATATGCCTTGCAGTACAATGGATTGAATGTGGTCACTGGTCCTGTGTTTGATTATAATTATGATGGGCTATATGACTCGGCTGACCAGATCCAAATGTATGTGAATTCTCTGCAAATACTTAACAATCAATACTTGACAAGACAAAAATCATGTTCACCTGTAAAAAATATACTGGTAATAACAAGCAATTTGCCGATTAGTAAGTTATATATTTTTTTAACAATAGTAAATATTCTGGACCTTCTGGGCGTACAATATTTCCCTCAAGTCACTGACAAGATATTGTTACATGTTAAAGCAGCAGTAAGATGTTTTGGTTGCAAACTAGCAATCTAACTACTTAAAAAGACATGCTAAACCTTACAGACACCAACAACAGCACAGTTAGCACTGATAAAAGGCTTACTAGCATGCTAACTTTTTTTTTTTTTTTACATTTTAGCAGAGTGGTCCAATCTGGTCCACAGAATTCCATAGTGCATAGCTTAGGAGGCTAGTTAGAATGGCAGGTGTGTTTATTCGTCCTTCATATGGCTATATACCATAACATTTTGGAGATAGTACTAGTTGCTAGTTGCTTATAAAATAAGCTTCAAAAAACATTGTCAAATTGTTGCATACTGTCTGTTTAATGTCCTGAAATCAATGTTGCTTTGCAGATATCTCTCAGGTACACGGATACCTGTCCCCACACACTACTTCATAGTTCTCACAAGCTGCAAGAACTCCTCTGAGCCTGTGCTGAGCTGTAAAGAGGAACTCCAGACGGTCTCCTTTCTGGTGCCTCACCGGCTAGACAACTCAGAGTCCTGCAGTGTAAGTCAATGCAAATGTAAACTCTTAGGCTATTAGGCAAAAAGGTTTTCCCTTGTAACCACATAGGGGGCTTTAAAGCTTCTACTTGGAACTCAATTAATGCCTTTTGCCAGGAAAGAGTTCTCATACTGGAAATAGTTCTACATAGCCTCCTTCAAAGGGTTATTTGCATACAGTTATAGCATGTGATTCTGCATTTTATTGCAAAAACTGCAGATGATATTTACCTTAAGATGACAGATGCCATTGAGTATTTTTTAATTCCCATCAACACACACAGACAAATCTAAATGTGGTTCTAAACTATTTAATTGAGACTAAAGGTGCACACTCACAGATGTAACCTTCTCAAGCTCTTTGCGGAGTAATGAGGTCAACACGTGTGCCACGGCAGACTGAATTCAGAGGAATACATATATAATACAAATTAGGCTATTTTTAGTTTTCCCTTGTACCCAGAGAGGAGTGTTTAAAGCTTCTTCTTGGAACTCCAGAACAGCTTTACAATGAATGCCTTTTCCCGGCAAAGCATCTAGTGTGAGCATGAGGCAAAGCATCTGTTTTTTCTTTTGCAACAACGTAACTATCGCAAGACTTCTATGGAAGCAGTGAGGTCATGTCACAAATTGGGACATTTGTTGGCCTTTTGTCGTCACCATATGGTCTGTGTTTGTTGTTTTTGTCGTCCTTGTGTTTCAGTCCTGGGCCCGTTCCTCGTACCTGGCTAACTGAGTTAGCCCGATCATTTTCAGGATAAGATTATATAAGGCCGGCTTTTTGGTTCCACAAAGCATGTTTGGCAAAATCACCATAGCAACACATCCATAAACTTGAACCTGCTCCAGCGCAGGCTAACTTAAGTTAGCTGGATTAGCTTGCCACTCCCCCGGAAAAAGCTCCCTGTTAGGTGAAAATTCACTCAAGTTACCTCAGGACTCCGGAGTTGCATATAAGTATATTTATTAGACAACAACAACAAGCTCGTTGGGCTCACCCACGTCCTGGCAGGTCAGAGATCCCATTGATGAAGTAGCAATATTAGTTAGATTATCGTTTTATAGGGAGAGAGTTCTTCGAGATCGTCAAGATCCGTTATCACATCTTATTATACGGCTCTTCAGAATGTTCCAAAAAGTACCGTTGATTTGAATGGGCCATCCCAACGTTCGCAGGTGAATATTTCTTGATATTCACCGCTACAAAAAGATATTGACCGCTGTCATTGGCAACGGGTTTTGTGCTTCTAATTCACATCTTTCATATCATTCCGCAAGTAGTCCGGTCATTTAAGTTCCGCTGCGCGTCGGGGTGCTGTTCGCCCCGTCGGGATTTATTTTTGGATAATGACCTCCGGACAATACATTATCCCTTACATGATGACTTCCTATACGAGCGCTATCAATTTTGCCGACAAGTAATAATTTATTTACAAGACCTTTTCAAGCCATACATTGCAAACACCACACGCCGCAGCCAGGCATTGACTGTCTCACAGACTGTATGCATAGCCTTGCGCTTTTTTGCGAGTAGTACATTTTTGTACAGTGTCAGCGATGCGGAGAAGATCGGGAAAGCAACTGCATGCCGTGCTGTTCATAACGTTTATTTGGCGCTTAAGAAACGTATGGATGTGTTCATTACATTACCATGGCACCTATTGTATTGACTCACCTTTCTGAATAATGTTTTTGTGCTTAGTTTTTACTTGATCCCATGTCCTCTTGATGGCTGGGTTGCAACTACATGGGGGTTGAAGCACTCATAATTACATGACAGTGTTATTAGTACACCATAGCATATCGTTATTGTAGAAAATGATTAAGGTGGACTCATGATAAGAATAGAGAGAATCACACACAATTTCTTTTCACTGCTTCAATTGATTGAATTTCTGATTATGAATAATACATACATACATACTGATACGCCCATACACAGACTCACACACACATATTCAAACACCTATATGGTCATCTACACATACATGTATATACACATACTGTATATAGTACATGATACATAAACGCATACAGTACATATATCCTCATAAGTATCTATTAATTCGTATCAATTAGATACTCTTTGGGCTCCATTAAGCCTACTACCAGCAGGCACATTTAAATAAATATGATCTGATTGATTGGGGTAATGAGGCACCTTAAATTAGCCTATACATTTTTCCCAACACTTACGCATTTAACTTCTTGTCTAGCTCTCGCAGCCGTGGCGGTGTTAGACTTTGCCATGATTATGGTCTTGAATTCCTCATATGCATTCATGATCATCTCCTGCTCGTCAGCGGAGAAAAAAGAGGCTATTTCTTTGAGTTTATTTGCCATTGTACTGTTAGAAATTCATGGTTTCGGTGATCGACACTTCCCCCTTTTGAAGTAGGACGGGCACGCGCAATTATCCTGATAACTGAAGTCTGGTTCGAATTAACAAGATTGTTTGAGTGCGGATCAGCCTTTGAGAAACCGAAATAGCCTGACTTCAATCATCGGGTTAATTTAAGCTGGCTAATAGGACATTTGATCGACTTAGTTGAACCACGTACGAGGAACGGGGCCCTGATCTCTCACCTTTATTTCCTGCCTTTGTTTGTTTTTTCTCGCCACTTTCTGTCCTCACCTGGTCATCAGACAGTCACGTGACTAATCACCCTAAGTATTTACACCTGGCCACACTCAGTCAATCACAACACCTCCAAACCATGGCTGTGGAAGGCCTTTATTGTATTTTCCTGACTACAAACCGCACCGTATATAAACCACATATAGCATTTTATGTAATATTGTAAAACAAACCTGTGTATTGAACACGAGTTCACATTAAGATGAGTTAACACTACCCCACGCTAGCAGCTGCCAACTGTGAAGATGGTTCCCTAAGCACGAGATACCAAGTATGGTTCATAGCTAGGTTAACTGGCGTGAGACCCTGCATGTTTTACACACCTTTCACAGAGGTTCGAGCTCCGTAGCATCCCGTTAAATAGGCTACAGTTAGGTGGGAATATACACACCTGTTCCTTTATCGTTATGGAAGACTGAGTGTGAATGAAAATGTGTTCTATCCCATGTTTTTACCTGATACATTAATGGGATTTGTTGTGAAACAGGAAGAGACCCATTCTATGTGTCGACCCCATGTATAGATGTACAGAAATTTTACAAAATCAATGTATAAACCACGTTTAATAGTCAGCAGTTTATTACAACCACCCATCTCACAAACTACAGTAATCAAAGGTTGTCATTAATTGCATCAACATTTTGCAGACCTAAATTAAATTATGGTTTTCAAACTTACTTTTACAGAGCTTACAACTTGAATCCGCGTGGGTCGAGGACTTGATGTGGTTTCACCAATCACGGGTGAGAGATGTGGAACTGATAACCGGACTAGACTTTTATCAAGACAGCAGCCGGCCAATCCCAGAGCTCCTACGAGTCAAGACCCGCCCCACTGCAGCCATTCACAGAAAGATCTGAAGACACACACACATACACGTACAGGTTCACATCGGTGAAATGTGTGGTCATGCTGTAGAATACTGGGGACATTGCAACCATATGTAACTAATGTCACTGGTTTAGCTTGATTGTGAGTGACCTGCAAGTGAGTAATATAGTAAATAGTGCTGTCAAACGATTGAAATATTTAATCGCGATTATTCGCATTTATGTCATAGTTAACTTAAAATGAATCGCGATTAATCGCACATTTTTATCTATTCTAAATGTCCCTTCATTTATTTATTTTTTCCATCATTTTATTTTAATTTTAATGCCCTTATCAACATGGAAAAGTGGATTGGCTTGCTTTATGCATATGTTTTATTTTATTGAAAACCAACATTGCCAAACAGCGGTACAAAATAAAATTATGAAGTGCACATTTCAGGTAAACAAGGACTCAGCCTATAGTGCAGTTAAACCATGGCTTAATATTTTCTTTTTTTCAAGTTCGCTGGGAACATAGCAGTCAGGCCTCTTATTTCAGAAACAATGAACCGTAACAGTTAGGTTACCACGTTAGCCTACTACACAGTTTGCGAGGCCAAAAATAACGTTAATCTAAAAAATATATATATATATATATATATCGTGTTAATCTCGCGATAAAAACAATTACGGCGTTAAAATGGGTTAATAACGCGTTTAACTGACAGCACTAATTGTAAACCATGACTGAAATGATTGCTTGCATTTGTATATACAAAATATTTAGTCACTGAAATGAATGACAAAGGTATTTGCACATTGGAAATAATGTAATCCCTTAATCTTAATTTCACACTCTTGAGTAATCATTTCGACATTTTAAGAATGACACACACTCCTGATTCACACTCCTGTTTTATGTTTGAACTGTTAGGAAAAGTCATGACTTCACCTTGTGTGTTATGATGGAGGAATGTACCACTGTATCTGTTATCTGTTGACTATCATGCTAGGTATTTGGCTTGTGTATATATTTTTTGACTACACTGATTGTGAAATATAATTCTCTGTAGTACTTTAAAATAATGCCTGTGTGGTTATTTTACCATGGTGTAAAACTGATTGAAATACCCAGACTAGAAACAATTTTTAGGGACTAAGGTCCCCATCATGATATATTCCTTTCATGATGGCCTTTTCTGGCCTCAAGACTGTTCAAAATTCTAGCTCACAAAATTTGAACTAGACAACCTCAGTTACGCTGGAAAATAAAATAATAATAAAAACACACCGAAAATGTAATTTTTTCATCATGAGATAAGTGTACTGAGAGTCCTAAGGAGGATACTAATATGGAGACACCTTTTGTAAAGGACAGTGTAGTGAGTAGGACTCAATTGCACAACTCGGACACAGGGGTAAAGAGTAAACAGTAACTTTTACTAGCAGAGTTCGGTACATGGGTAGACAGCCTAAAGGCAGGAAAACAAATCTAACAAGGAGAAGACGGCGACAGGGTTCAGTGTAGGTCAGGATGTTCAGGATGTTCATGGAGGCAGGATGTTGGAGGGGGACCTCGGGGCAGAGCTAGGGTCAACAGGCGAGACAGGCGTCAGGCTTCATAATCTTGGAACCAGGGCAATAAGGCATGAACCTATTAAAAAACAAAGCCCACCTGACCTGCCTCGAGTTGAGGCGTTTGGCGGACCAAATATATTTGAGGTTCTTGTGGTCCATCCAAACCAAAAATGGGTGCTCCGCTCCCTCCAGCCAGTGGCGCCATTCCTCCAGGGCCATTTTAATGGCCAGCAACCCCCTATTCCCCACATCGTAATTCCTTTCCACGGGAGAGAGTTTCCGGCAGAGGAAGGCGCAGGGGTGGAGCTTGCTGTCCGTTCGAGAACTTTGGGAAAAGACCACCCAACTCCTACGTCTGAGGCATCAACCTCCACCGGAAACTGTAGACTGGGGTCTGGGAGAGCGAGGACAGGGGCTGAAGTAAAGGTTACCTTTAACTTCTGAAAGGCTCGTTCAGCCGGGATGGACCACTGAAACTTCAAATTGGAGGTGGTTAAATTGTGCAGTGGAGTGGCAACAGTGCTGCAATTTCTAATAAAACGTCAATAAAACGTTCTGAATGTCTATAAAAATATTTATGAGTAGATGTGTCGGCCATTCTGCAACAGCACACTGTACAATACAGTAAAGTCTCAAAAAATAGTGGAGAAAATTATTAATCCTGACCACTGAAATTACCCTCATGTGAACCGGAAATATGTGTCAAGGCTAGGGTTGGGTACCGAGAACCGGTTCCAATATGGCACAGGTTCCAATACAACCGGTACCTACCGGAAATGCAACGCAGATTTCGGTGCTTCCTTTCGGTGCCTGAGCCGATTGAAATAAATAACAGCAACAAATCACGCAGCTAAATGAACAAAACTTACGTAAAATGTTGTCCCTATAAACAGGAATTATTTCCGTCTGCAACATGAAACACGGAGGCTGGTTCCAAAACAGTACAAAACTAGCGATAGATCTGTATGAATACTTTCAACCTGGGTTGCTAGGCAGATTTCGTGGGGCACTTTTAAAACTGCCCCATCTCCCAATGTAAACTTTGGCCTGTGTCGCTCACGCTCATTGGTAATTACATAGCAACAGTATGACAACGAAGAGCTGGCAGCATTTCACAGAGCACAAAAATATTCTAACAACGCGACGTGCAGCAAATGCAACAAAACTATTGCGTGTATAGGGGGGAGAGAAGGCAAGAGTCAAAGACAGATCAGCAACTGCAGACTGAAGACTAAACGGAGATGCCAGCAAAACTAAACCTAGTCTCTTAAAGGGGCAGTACAAATTCACGTACCCAGTGGGTTCAAATAACAAGCTTAAGTATAAACAAGATAGAAAAGATAGGTATAAACAAATCAGAAAATGGTGAAATTTCATGAAATGAATGCAAACAAAATAATACATTTTTGACTCCGAAGGCAAATATGCTCATATTTCTGCAAAAGAATTAATGAAGTTTGAAGCTGTAGTGTGTACAGAGTGTGTGTGTGTTTTGTATTTATTTATATTTATTTAAGTATACTGTAAACTGTTAACTGTTAACAGTTAATATATTGTTCATAGTTTGAAGTTAAAAGGTTTGAAGCTGTAGTTTGAAGCCAAGTGTTTTGTATTTATTTATATTCATAGTATACCTTAAACAGTTAATATATTGTTCAATTTGAAGAAAAAAATTTACCTTGGCAATACAAAAGCCTTTCTTTAATGTCGTCAATCGTAGTTTTGTAATATTTTTTCTTTTTTAAAGTATAAGTTCAGGCACCGTTTAGGCACCGGTATCGTTTTAAAAGTATCGGTTTAGCACTGGTATCGAAAAAAAGAAAAAAACGATACCCATCCCTTGTCAAGGCCATAGCTGAAAATGCCTTTGTTTAATATTAATGTCAATATTGACATTGCTGAGATCACTGACTATAGATTTAGCACAGATAAAACCCAGACATTCTCCTCCTGTTCCAGTGGATGTGCAACAAAGCCCAGCCTTTTATGTGCTAATGTTGAGGGAAATATGGCTGATTAGACCTCCGATAAACACTGGTATATACACCATGTACATACATTTCTGCCAGTGTTACCAATGCCTAAAAACTTGCACTACAAATCCAAAACAGCAGCATAGATAAATTCATTGCACTACCAGTAAAATAATATGAAACGGACAGAGCACCTTGTTATGCTCATGTGGCCTGAACAAAACGTGCTTAAGAGCACTACATATTCTGGGGATCTAAGAAGGGGAAAAAAGCCACTCTGGTATGGTGCACCAGGTGTAGACCCTTTTTTGTAGATAGAACACATTGCTACGGAACTTACTACTTTATTATAAAGTCATGGAACACCTAAGTGATTTTTTGTCCACAAAAACACAAGCACGTTAGCATTGTGTCCACAAAACATCAAAGAGAGTACATAACAGAAAACTAAATAATGATTCATGTCGTGCGCTGAATTGAATGCTGAATGCTCTTCTCACTTTGTGCACAATATAGACAAATGGCACACTAAAGACACCGTTATCTGTAATCTGAGCCAGTCTTATCTCTAGCGTTAATTCAACCGGCAATTTAAACTGAGTAGAAATCTTTGCCTTGCACAACAGAATTCTCACGCCTTTTTGTTGACTCACCCAGGTGAGATGACCAGCCACCCACACAGATACTTATAGAGTCTACAGTGTTTGCTCACCCACACAAATAAGGCCCTCTAACAGTAAATATAGATTTGACTTACTTTAGCTATCTGTGTCAGCAGGGCAGGCTGGGCATCACTGACTAAAATGAACCTTGTTTCCTTCTTTTACCCCTCTCACTCAGAGTGAGGTCTCCATAATCAAACATGTAGCCGTCCTACTTCATGCCCGTTGGATCCTATCCCATCCAACTTCCTTCAAGCCATATCACATACCGTCTTACCGGCAATCACACATGTGATTAATGCCTCATTTAATTCTGGAACATTTCCTTCTTCATTCAAAGTGGCTGGGGGAACACCACTGCTCAAGAAGCCGTCTCTCGATCCCACTCATGTAGAAAACTATCGCCGGGCTCACTTCTCACGCTCCTATCCAAAACCATTGAGAGAGCAGCTTCCAAACAGGTCACAGAGTTCCTGTGAAGGAATAATCTCCTCGATCCAAACCAGTCTGGATTCAAAAGCGGTCACTCCACCCAAACAGCCCTGTTGTCTGTGACAGAGGCCTTAAAAACAGCTAGAGCAGCAGCTCAATCCTCGGTTCTCATCCTGCTTGACTTATCAGCCGCTTTTGACACAGTCAACCACCACATCCTTCTGTCTATACTGTCAAGTATGGGCATTTCTGGCAGGGCACACTCCTGGTTTGAATCTTACCTCACTGGGCGCTCGTTCAACATGTCATGGCAAGGTCAGCTGTCTGTACCTCACCGCCTCACCACAGGGTTACCCCAAGGCTCGGTGATGGGACCATGTATGTTGCCATGTACACCCCCTCGTTGGGCCCTATGCTTGCATGGTTTTTCATATCACTGCTATGCACGGCGGCGCGTCTGGTGTTCAACCAACCGAAAAGGGCACACATTACCCCGCTACTCATTCAGCTCCACTGGCTGCCTGTAGCTGCTCGAATTAAGTTCAAGTCACTTATGCTTGCTTACAGAGTGATTGCTGGTTTAGCACTGCCATCTGTGCAAGAACGGCAATCTAGACTATTCTCATTCATAGTTCCACGTTGGTGGAACGAGCTGCCTAGCACTACCAGAGCAGGGGCATCCCACTCTACCTTTAAAAAGCTCTGGAAGACCCAACTCTTCAAAGAACACCTCCCTTCCTAACTTGCACTTCTACTAGTACTTAACTTGCACTTACAGCAGTTACATTCCTGCACTTTTTTTCTATTTCTTATGTAAAGCATTTATTGTTACACTAGGTCTCTATTGCTCGTAGCTTGACTGTTCTCTCCTTTGTACGTCGCTTCGGACAAAAGCGTCTGCCAAATGACTAAATGTAAATGTAAATGTTCTCACTTTATGATTTTAAACCCAACCACATGTCCAGTTGGAGTCTTTCACCTGCTTAATCACTTTGCTCAAACGAGCAAGAGTCAGTCAGAGAAGAGTCAGTAATTTAAGGTACAAGCTGGATTCCTGGAATCTTGTGCAAGAAGTGAATTACCCAGTCACGTAACAGGGCCTGAGGGGTATAATGTCCTTTTAAATGAGGATGCTCACCATTATGTTCTACACAATGAAAAGAAGTTAGGAGAGACAAAACAGTCTCGGTTAACAATAGCATTTCCTTGTTTATTTCTACAGAATTCTAAACAATATTGGACAGAGAGAGAGAGAGAGAGAGAGAGAGAGAGAGGGAACGAGAGAGATTGGGTAACCATGACTGCAGGTCTTCAAATGCAAATGCAATTATTTACAGCTGGTAGTGTGTAGAAAGCCATATTATGATAAACAAAGCAGACAGAGCCACACTAGAGCCTGAATATCCTGGCAGTCCTTATCAATGAACTTACCTCATTGCACGTCTCTCTTGGGTATCAACACAATGATTTGAATGAGTTTCCATGACGCCAATGGACATGACGTATTCTCAGTTATACAGTACAGTGACAGTGGTAAACTTTATTTACTTTATTAGTATTTAAAGCAGTTGCTGTGAGGCAGTATGTAATACACTTTATGCTACTTCCAAATTTAGCTGCATCATTAAAAAACAAATGACCATGTCTTTAAATAATGTATGATTCAGACAAACCTTAAAGGTGCAATGATGCCTTGCTGCGCGTGCCTGGGTCCCACTAAGCTTTGTTGTCCAAAAACACTGAGTTGAGCAGTCTGAAAATGTGTATTTCTTTTTCCTCCTGACAGAAAGAGCATATGGGATTGGTTAACATGGTACAACATTGCATGACAATTACCAACAAAAGATCCAAACCAAACATGACTGGTCAGTAAACAAATGACTTTAGGATACACATAGTTCTTTGTGGCTGTGCCTCAAGTCATAACAATTTGGTTGTTAGTTTAGTTTATATGATAATAACAACAACAATAATAATAATAATGATTATAATCTTAATTTATATGGCACTTTTAATAACAGGGCATACAAAAGTTAAAGCTAAATGATGCAGGTTATTTTCATTAATAAGGGAGAACATTTGTATGGAGAAACTTTCTATAAAATATTTAAAATTTGTAATGTTGTAATGTCTATGGGCCACCCAGGCTAGTAATGCTGTGCAACAATAAAGTATTAGGGGTGGGATTATCACGGAAGCAACGATACAATATTGTCACAATATTTGGGTCACAGTGCAGTATTATTGTGATACTTGGTGCGTGAAGAGAAGAACGAGTTGCCATCTTGTGGACTTCAGAAGCAATGTTATCAGAGTACACATATGCAATTCAATATATATTGCAATACTTGACGCTGTATTGTGATAATATCGCAACACTACACTGTATCGATTTTTTATCCCACCTGTCAAAAACACATTGGCAAAATACATAAGATAACCAGCAAGCTGTTAAAAAAAAAAAAAAATGCAAACTGTGCTGTCATTGTCATCTTAGCTTTTAGCTTTTTTACAAAAGCTCTGTGATGACTTTTGCATTTTGCACGTAGAAGGAGAATATCCCCTTAATATCCGCATGGGCTTAGCTGGATTTCATCTCTACATGGAAGAAATGAGATTCCTGCTCCAAAACTATCAGTTTAACACCAAAAACATATTTATCTACAAGGTTTTAACAGGCTCGGTTAATGTTTTTTCACGAAGAGTGAACATGGGTTATTATTTTCACACATTTAAAGAAACCAGCTAGAGATTCCTATAGCCCCTTTTATGTTTCCTAGGCCTTTTAGCAGTTATGTTCTCATCAATTATGGAGTCACATCCTGTTCTTGACACAGACAATTCATGGTTTTAGTATGGTTTCTGAGTGTATTAACAGTATACCTTTGTTGAGCCTGGAAAAACATAATTGTTGACCCAGGGCTCCTCCTAGGGGTACAGGGTTCCTAGGATTTCCTCCATATCTACGCAGCCTCTACTTTTTTCAGCAACTACTTTAAAGTAGTTAACTAACTGATTTTACAAAGTATGAACAAGAATGATAAAAACTTAACACAAGAAATACATATTCTGTAAGTACTCTGCCACTGTTGCTGTATTTTAATCTACACTGTGTGATGGTTTATATATTGCTAAGGACATATCAATAGTATGTTCCCTAGTCAATGTAAATGGGGAATGGGGAATACATGGTGGAATCTTCGTAATTCAGACCATCTCTCATCTCTAAATCTCCATCAGGCCATCTCCAGAACAATACATACCCGAAGACATCCCACTTAGGTTACAGCAGTCATTGTTGCACAAACCAGGATAAGATCAGGGTTCATCTCTCTTATGTAACAAGTAATTGGATAAAAATATCTTGCCATATAAAGTCGTTAAAAAAAAATAGATACAGATCGTCAATATGTCGTCAATGTATGTTAATGAGATAAGTATCTACGTATTAGTCAAGTGTATTACGTGGTATCCAACGGAAGTAAGCTTAGTATTTAAAAGACACAAACGTTGCATTCAGGACGTGTACAGCACCTCGGATGAACATGGTGAGTGGGTATATGTCATGCATAGTGCCTTAAGTTTCGCCTGTTTGGGCACTTTAAAGTATTTCAGAAAACTTACAAGAATATTTCATTCGCATAACGATTTTCGTGTATTAAATGTATGTCTCTCTCTTTATTCTCGAAGTGGTTCTTTGTGATGCTGGTCGCCTTTGGCAGTCACCAGTCTAACGCGCAGAACTCCTCGACTTACGAACTTTTAGACAAATCAACTGGACAAACTCTCACCTGTTTGATGTGCGAGCCAGGGTACCATCTCGTCCAGCACTGCTCTGCCACCCACCCCACAAAGTGTGCGCTGTGCAACCATGGTCTTTATACCGAGTTTTGGAATTTTGTCGCCAACTGTCTAATATGTGACACCTGCGCTGACAACCAAGTTATCTCACACCAGTGCTCACCTTCTCAAAACACCAAGTGCGTTTGCAAAGAGGGCTACTTCTGGAATAGGTACTTCTGTCAGAGACACAAAGTGTGTGGCTCTGGATACGGCGTAAAGACAAAAGGTAAAGTGAACTAGGAAAAGTTGCGCACTTACACAGGTGGGATGGAGCGTTAGCTGAGCTGTTCAATGTGATTGTTAAACTGATGTCTTTTCCCCCATTTCTGCCTCATTTCTTCAGGCACACCATATGAAGACACCGAATGTGAGCTTTGTCAGAGCGGATTCTACGCAGCTGGAAAACCAGGACATGCTACTTGTCAGCAGTACACCGACTGTGAAAAGAACGGCCTGATAACGGTTCTCAAGGGCAAGATATGGCATGATGCTATCTGCGCTTCCTGTGATAACGTCCATAAAGGTGAAAAAAATCTTACATTCTAAATCGTTTGCATTACATCTCACCAAAATATGTATATGTGTGTTTGTGTGTGTCTTGTTGATATTATGAGCAAATCATTCCTGAGTTGATTTTAATGCAAGCTCATAGATCTCCAGTATTTCAGCAGTATGGTAGCTTTACATTCTCATTGTGATTTGTGTGTGTGTGTGGGTGTGTTTAGATGGGGCTGAGTTCCTCTGTGGCAGCTTCTTGATATTATGAGCAAATCATTTCTGAGTTGATTTTAATGCCAGCCTATCTCTTTCCTGTAGTTCAGCAGTATGGTAGCTATACATCCTCATTGTGATTTGTGTGTGTGTGTGTGTGTGTGTGTGTGTGTGTTTAGATGGGGCTGAGTTCCTCCGTGGCATCCTTCCTGATTTCTTCAGCCATTACAGCATGAATAAAAATAAACTGCAACGACTTGTGAGAAGGAAGCTTCAGACAGCAGTCAAGAGAATTTCCAGGAGAATGATCAGAAGAATTGAAATGAGTGACCTTCTCAAGCAAATAACTGCTTGGGTCAGCAAAGCTAGTGTGCAGGATCTGAGGAAATTGCCAGAGAAGCTTGAAGAAGTGCAACTTTACCATGCTGCTGAACAACTTCAGCGTAAAATGGCAAGATTAGATGTAGAAGTCAAACGTTGTGATGTAAGTTGTGAGTAAAAACGAACATCATAGACTAGGCAGCTACAGTGAACTTGGATTGAACCTTTACATCGATGCATGTAGTGTTACGATACGTAAACATGACAAATTCAATAAGAGTCATTGTGGTTTTATACAGTGTGTATTTATGTATTTATGTGTGAGGCATCACTATTGTATGCTGCGGCATTACATGCAAAATGCTTAAATTCAGGCAGCTATTTAAGTGAAAGAGAGTTTGATTTAGTTTAATCTTTAAATACGTCTGTTACATCAATAAATCGCTGAGAACTACCCATGACCTCCTTATTCTCATCATTATGTTTGCATTTTGTTATGGCATAGACACAACAAGGATTTTGTGGGCATCATTAGTCCACAGTAACTCATTTAGTTATTTGTTTTATGCATTCTGCACCCTGCAAACTATGGAATTAGAATAGTTTAAAATTCACAAATATATGTCCAGCGATTCACACGATTTACAAACCGATCGCCATTTTTGAACATCACCTGCTCTTTTGCAGAAATTAGAATATGGGAAATTTCATCTTGTTAATGTTTGCTTTAGTTTAGGGAAAACAAAGTGGTTTCATATTAGTAAGTCATTTGTAGGACATCTCTGTCCTATTAATAACAGTCCATTGATAGGTAGGAGGAAGTTTGGTTTCCCCAGGCAAGTTCTGTGCTCTACTTTCCTTCAAATAAATAGGAAGAATCTTTTATACTATGAAAATGAACCTATATGGATTTTATATAGGGGTCACCTTTAGTCCAAGTCTCAGACTATGTCTGGTCAGGTCATTGAATAACAAATCCTTACTCATTTAGTAATACAATACATTCAACAAGATCTGTAACAAGGGGTGAGTGTAGTGTACCCCAACGCAAAACTGTATTTGGGAAGTCATCGTTTTTCTGTATTGCCATGACTCAATACTGTGCCAACAGACATTATTTCATGTAGAAGTCCCCACACCTTCTCACATCTTGCCAAGCGTTAGCTACTATCAGGACAGGAGTGTACACATTTATGAATTGTGTTTGTGTGTGTGTGTGTGTGTGTGTGTGTGTGTGTGTGTGTGTGTGTGTGTGTGTGTGTGTGTGTGTGTGTGTTGGGGAGCAGCCTAGCTTTAAATCTTAGGGGCCAACATCTGACAGATCCCATGTTATGTTCAATCTGCTTCCATGTTCTTGTTCAGGTGGAAAATAGCAATCTGCTAGAACCTGGCACAATGCATATTCTCTTGTTGTACAAGATTTATGTTTTATTGTGCACTGTCCCTGTCTTGAAAAATAAATTACAATTACAATTACAATAGAGATATAGACATTTGTACAAAATAATGTGTATCTGCAAAAACCCTGTCATTAATGAACACACATTCACACATATGTGTAGAATTTACATACGGTCACATTACCAGTGTGTTAACACACATCGTTATGGCCCCCTTCATTTACAATAGCAGAAAAAAATTGAGTTTTATACATATATCATATATACATATTATATGTTGTCTATTTACAAAGCGCTGACGAGACATTAACCCCCCCCTCCAGGAGTAGCGTTGGGAGACCAGCAGGAGGGGCAAAAAAGGGTGTATCCACACCTGCACTTGGGGCATACTGGGGTCGGGGGTATCTTGAACCATACTGGGGGCTTTTGCGCCTGTGGCGTCTTGCCTGCTTGGTTTCGCTCAGGCTTTGTAAATAAACAACCACTAGACACTGATGGAGAGTGCCGGTTCTGGACGGGGTTGAGCTCTCTCTGGGGTGGCGTCGTACTCAAGACTGGCTTGTGGGACGACTGGAATGAGCCGGGGGTCTGGACACCGTGGCTCTCTGGGCCTGAGGCCTCTGGGCTGCCTGAGTCACTGGGTCTTGGTGCGTCTGGACTGCAGCTCCCGGGACTGCGGCGCCGGGGACTGTGGCACGGAGCAGCAGCTGGAGAAGAAGGAGGAGGAGCCGCACCGGCTGCAGTAGCAGCGGTAGCAGGATCAGCTGCGGCGGCTACAGGAGCAAAAGCGAGGGCAGCAGGGGCGGCTGTCTTCGGCGGAGCAGGAGCGGGGGCTGGGGCGGCTGGCTTCGCAGGAGCGGGGACGGGCAGTTTCGGCAGAGCAGGAGCGGTAGCTGGGGCTGCCGTCAGCAGCAGCTGCAGCGGCAGGAACAGCAACGGCAGCAGCAGGAGCAGCAGCAGCAGCAGGAGCAGCAGGAGCAGCAGCAGCGGGAGCAGCAGCAGCGGGAGCAGCAGCAGCAGGAGCAGCGGGAGCAGCAGCAGCAGGAGCAGCAGGAGCAGCAGCAGGAGCAGCAGCAGCAGCTGCAAGAGTAGCTATGGGGGCAGGAGTAGTGGCATCTGCAGCCGCAGCAGGAGAAGCAGCAGCAGTTGCGGGAGTAGTATAATGTCACCTCAGTGCTGAACACAACTCCTGCCACGCCCCCATCGACTTCAACTCACGCACGTATTCATGGAGAGACAGAGAGTTATGGAGAGCCTCACATACTACCCATCCTCAGGTTCATAGATAGGTGGAAAGGAGCAACCAGAAAGTTGAGATGTTCCTCAGAAGCCACTGTGAGGATTGCCAGAGTGAGTGGGCTCATTAACTTCCCTAAAGCAGAAAATGTACAGTGTCCTACTGTTTGCAAAGCCTCAGTAAAAGGAGGACACACAAAGTGGTTAACAAAAAACGTTGGTCCAAATGACCATACAAGTTGTATATGATCTAACACAACCATTACCTAACCTCAACATAAGCTGTGTTTACACCACAGGCCTTGAAACCCTGCTCAGTTTTTGTGGCTGTATGCAACTTTTTGGATCATGTCCTTTGGAAAATGACCCTTGTGTGCGCACACAAGTTATTGGCACTGTGGTAAATATGATTTTGTATGAGGAAGCTAACAAACATATACTGTATGTCAAGTCAAATTCAGGTCACACAAAAAATGTATCAGATTATGTGGCACAGAGGACAACAGAAGAGAGTGGTGTTATAACTCTTAAAAATGACCACTGTGTAACAATTTTCCAATTGCAAAATAAAAGTGTGATCGAATGAATTTAGAAACACTGTTCATGACTTAAGAATGTATTAATCAAGTGCCTTGTATTAATACATTCCCTCGTATGAATAATGTGCTTATGTAAGCAGGAACATGGCTTTTCTGTGTTTCTGTGTGTGTTTAACTTCAATTTTTAGGTGCTGACACCACTTAGTCTGCATATGTGTAAGAGCTATACGCGTGAGAGATCGAACCCCAATGTTTGGGTGAGCTCAGAGGTGAAAAGGGTCGAACTGTGCTTGTCCGACCCTGTGCAAAACTCATCCTTGCATGACAGAAAGCGAAGCTGGTATGACACAAAGGACTTTTAGTCGAGTGTGGTTATTCTTGCTGACATTCGAAGCGTTTATGGTGTCAGAAATAGCAAAATCTTAGGTATATAAACCCTGTGCGATGTTAGTGATGTTAGTGTTAGTTGCTTCACTTTCCTCCTTGTGCTGTGAGTGAGCCCGATTGCAATTGTTACTGAATAAATATACTGATCTACAACTCCGGAGTCCTGAGATAACTTGAGTGAATTTTCACCTAACAAAGTGTAATTTTCTCTGAAAGGGAACTGCTGTACAGCTTCTTAGGCAGACTCAGGGAAACACAGTCAGCTCCACTTAATGTAGAACACAGTAGAATCCAAAACAATGCAAATGAAGGTAGTCTAAAACTAGAAACTAGAGTACTTTATTGATCCCCAAAGGGAAATGTCAGTTTTTTTTAGACATTATCTAGAAATGAAGAATGATTATGATTATGATATGTGATATATAATGATACTATATTATAATGATGTTTGATTATTTAATGATTCTGATTTAGATTTAGAAAATGTTTCGAGAAGGTAGACAACAAGTAAGGTATTGTTTTTGTCTGAGAGGATCACGTGGATTTTTTTTTTTTAATTTCAAATAAATAGCCTGATAGTTCTCTTTCAACAAAAGTGACGAGTAAAATAACCAGGTGAAGATTTTGAACTGTTTTTGAACAGAAACAAATGTCTCCTTGACGACAACATGTATACTCAGTTGTCACATCGAGTATTATAGAACAAACAAAGCATGTTTGCCTAGTCCATGCTTCCTGTTTGTGGTTGAAATATATGTACCATGTCCATAAATATTTTACATCAGGAGCATGCATTTCAAAAGCAAATTTGTCTTGTAAATGTGCCTGCCAATGTTTAACAAAGTTGTCATGCAATTTATTTTTGAACATCAGAGCTACAGTATGTGATGCTGTCAAGCTCATTCAAATGAGAGGCCATTTGTCTCACCATCAGGCTATCTGTCGTCATGGAATCTTTTTCTCTTTCAAGGTTTACGGATGTGGCAGCCATCCAAATTCATTCCAGTGAAATTGGTTATGTAGACAAAAGAGTCCTTGGCCTTTCAAACCAATTATTCAAACTAAAAAAAAAAAGGTGTTTGACGGACACATGCACGTGTGCATGCTTGCAGCATGTTTTTGTGTGCACAATCTTTTTGTTTGAATTTGAATACCTAACAGAGCTGAAACTGAAGAACACATCTTTCACCATGGAATAACACATAGAACTAGAAATGACAACTTACATTTTACAACAGTTTCTTTGAATTGTGGGGATTGTGGTTCCCACGTGGTAGTGGACTCACACAGTATGGAGTAGTTACTAGTGTGTCTTCAAAAGACTCATTTCAAAATATTTTTGGGAGACATTTTTCCAAATAGTAGCCTATTTCCATCCAAAAATCCCAAAACAGTTCAAAATCTTCACCTCGTTAAAAAAAGCTACAGTGATACACTGTGTATTTTGAGAGATCCACATTCTGCTGTTTTATTACATAAACGGTAGAGTAAAAGTAGACTTTAATTGCATGCAAAAGGTTAGTTTAAAAAACATACATCACCAAATATATACAGTCTTTCAAAAATAAATGGAGAAGGCTCTACTAGCATAAATATTGCCTTGCCTGTAAACTTTCTGGAACTTGATTGTGTTGGTCATAGTTTGTGGATGAAATGCTCCTATGCAAAAGTGCATGTTCTTTCATGTTCCAGTTAATTCCACACTCAGCAGTCAATCAACTACTAAGATGGTAATGGTATTTGGCCTCACTGACATAATTTTCATCCTTGGTAAACTAGCGACCTCTGGTGGGCAAAGTTGATTGACTGGAAGAAAAGGCCAGACCATCACCAGTTTATTTTGCTGGATAGGCCAGAGAAGGCAGCCATATGCTGTAAGAGGATGACCAGTTTTGGGGACAGTCTTATGCTTTCTGATGTTTGTGATATCCAGAATTTCTTTAATCCTTCGTTATTTTTCTTTTAAAATGTTTCTTTAGGACTGAAAACCAAAACTCAATTGCCAAAGAATTGTATCTGTGGGAACGGTGTTTTTTTTTGTAAAATAGGGTTGCCTATTGTGCCTATCAACTAACAAAGGGGTAATCACCCTTGCAGGACAACAAAACTACTAATAATAATAATACTCTTAATAATAAGCAAGGATGATCAATTAAGTGTTTTTTTGTTTTACCAAACAACTCTATACAAAATGATTTATATATTGATAATGTCTCCAGGGCAAGGGGCATGGTCCTCTCCCTCTTTTACTACTGGTCCACACTGGCTAATGGGTTTTGCAACAACTAGTTGTTCATGTGTATGGCCAGATTAAACAATGTATTTGTATTAGATATCCACATTTTGTTATGTTTAGGACTAATCTTAAAATTAATTCAATTCATTTTGTCCCCCTCAATCTACACACAATACTCCACAATGACAAAGCAAAAACAGTCCTCTGGTGTAAACATATTAAAATTAAAAGACTGAAATAGCACATTCACATAAGTATGCAGACCCTTTACTTAGTTAAAGAACCTTTGGCAGCAAATGACAGCCTCAAGACTTCTTGGGAATGACCTAAAAGCTTGGCACACCTTTCTTTGGAAGTTTCTCTCATTCTTCGGAACAATGTTTCTAGCTCAACCAGACAGGATATGGATAATAGGCCACTTTCAGGTCTTCCCAGAACTCTGTTGGGCTAGGCCAGGACATTCACAGAGTTTTCCGGAAGCCACTCCTGTGTTTTCTTGGCAGTTTTCTCTGTCCCAGTTGCAGAAAAACATCCCTGCAGCATGATATTGGCATTACCGTGTTTGTAGAAATGGTATTGATGAGGTGACACTCAGTGCCTGCCATCCTCCACACAAGCTGTCAGGAAATGTGACCAAATAGCTCCATCTTCGTTTCATCAGACCTGAGTATTTTGCTTCTCATGGCCTGGGAGTCGTTCAGGGGCTTTGTGGCAAACTCCCAGCCAGCGGGCGTCATGTACCTTTTAGTGAGGAATGGCTTCCGTCTGGTGACTCTACAGTGCTGCGTTGATGGTTGTCGTTCTGTGATGTTCTCCCATCTCCAGAAAGGAACTCTGGATCGCATTCGTAGTGACCATTGGTTTCTTGGTTCCCTATCTGACCAAGGCCCTTCATCGCCGATTACTCAGTTTGGCTGGATGACCAGATCTAGATCTTTTTTTTTTTGTAAAATAGGTGTGCCTATTGTGCCTATCAACTAACAAAGGGGTAATTACCCTTGCAAGACAACAAAACTATTACTACTACTACTAATACTCTTAATCAGGGGTTTTCAACTGGTTTTGTCCCAGGGACCACCATTCTGACAAGAAAGTAATTTGCGGCCCACTGATGTGCCTGCATGCGCGTGCGTGTTTGTAACCACCGCTGCCACGCCCCCTCCCCCTGCACAGATATTCTGCCTATAACACTTAAATATGTGAAATTATCAGGGTACATCGCTAGCCGCCGCCACACCCCCTCCCCCTGCACAGATATTCTGCCTATAAGACAATATTTTCACGATATTCAAGAGTAATCTGGAAATGTGTTGAAATATCAAAGCGAATTTATAAAAATAAAAAAATTCAATGGTGAACTGATCAACATAGGCTCATGTCGCGGACCCCCTGCAATGCTGTCGCGGACCACCAGGGGGCCACGGGCCCCCTGTTGAAAACCCCTGCTCTTAATAATAAGCAAAGATTGTTTCAAAGTGGTTTTTGTTTTAGCAAACAACTCTATACAAAATGATTTATGTATTGATAACGTCTCCAGGGCACCAACCCCTTGCATGCTCCGCTCCCAGATCAGTCTTAACACAATTCTGTCTCACAGGTCTATGGACAATTATCTCAACCTCATGGCTTGGTTTTCACTCTGACATTCACCATCAACTCAGCACAGGTGGACTCCAGGTGGACATAGCAATAGTGTGTTATAGCAAGTGCAAGTGATAACACCAGGGCTCAATTGCAAGTGTCATATCAAAGCATCTGAATACTTAACTTAACAAAACACTCCAAAAACCTGAGTATTGTGTGTAGATTGATGGGAAAACGTTGTCACAATTGCAGTATACTGGGCACAAATGCACAAAATGACACGAGAAATGTAACAAATAGGGCTTTGCTTACATGGTGCAGTGAAACAGCATAAACTTAACATGAACAACAACAGAGCAAAGCACTGAAGAGGGAGGGCGTAAACACACAGGGAAACAAGATAACACACCTCAGGTGGGCAGGGATTAATGTTGACACACTGCAGTAATAAGTGGGGCGTGAACAGAGGCACGAGGCACGAGGCACATCAAACTAACAGGCTAACAGGAAGAAAACAAAACACGGAACAGACACAAACTTGTGCAGAACGTGACAGAATTGAATCCATTTTAAGAGGAGTCAGAAATATAACCAAATGTGGAAAACTTGAAAGGGTCTGAAAACTTTCTGTATGCATTGTATGAATGTAAAACCACTATACTAGATTAAAGTAAATAGAACGAAAATATAATTTAACTTTAACGTAACATATTGCCACATTAGTGCAAATTACAGTTTTTCTCGATTGCTTAAACACATTTAGCGAATCATGGGTCAACTTAATCTAATGCTCACACCTTCTTTGCACAGCAAGAGTCTTCTCTTCTCTAGAGTTCACACAGGTGCTGACGATATTTAGACTATAGAGAGCAGTTTCAGTAGGCTGCTATGTGTCTGCATTGTGTTGACATGGTTATTCAATTAGGTTTGGTCTTTCTCTGAGAAGTGTGTTAAGTGTGTTAAAACTCAAAGAAATTTGTGTGAAAGCAATGAGAAATAGTTAACCCATTCGCCAGAGAAGACTCTTGCTGTGCAAAGAGGATGTGAGCATTAGATTAAGTTGACCCATGATTCGCTAAATGTGTTAGAAAAACTGTAAGATGGGCAGAATTTGTCAAAAAATTCCATTATTTTCAATGGGCCACCCCAACGTTTACCGGTGCCATTGGCAATGGGTTTTGTGCTTCTAAATCACATCTTTCATATCATTCCCCAAGTAGTCCAGTCATTTAACGTAATGGAAACTTAATTGAAGTCAGCAAGTCTTGGGTTGCTACTCAACACCTGGAACTTTAAAGATCTATCTGCGTGAAGAACAATTTTTTCTTAGCGGAAGTCACAAAATGGCATCAAAATCATTAAAAATAGGTATTTTGGAGGAATGTTTTCTATCGTTTTGACAAGTAACCAAAAAATAAGCTGGATAATGTATAGTCCGGCGGTCATTATGAGAAAATAAATCTAGCTGTGTGTCAAAGGAAAAAGTTTCAGTACGTATTCTGTGGCTCTGGACGAGAGTACTGACATAAATGATAATGCTTAGTTTGCGGTGTTAACAACCAGCTTGAAGTGACAGAGGAATTACTTTGTGTAAAAACAATGCAACAGCTGGATGTAGGATGTATTTGAGCAACTGTGTGACGCAATGGAACGTGCTGGTCTGTCATGGAAGTCGCTTTGAGGAATAACAACAGATGGTGCACCATCAATGATCAGAAAATCAGTAAACTATTAATTGTAGATCACTATAGATGGAAATATGCTGTATTTTGACAGATAAATGAAATTATACACTTATAAATACATTTATTTTATAAAATAAAATGATTCAGATTTTTGCTGGAACTTTATTCAGTTTTCTGCTTTGTTTTGTTTGTTTGCAGCCTTGTATAATTTCATAACTATACAAAAGTGGTACAGTACAGCATTTGCTTTGAAATGTGCATGTATGAAGGAAACATTTTTGATGTAGAACACTAACCATTGTACCACTGATCACACATGGTAAATTTGCCACGTCAAAAGTGGTATCTACAGTATTGTGATAGGCAAGCCAACCGATCAAAAAAATTGGGCCCCCCACTGACCAGACTGGACACTCATCGCCCCCCGGGTAATTTGAGTTTGAGACCCCTGCTGTTGAAGAACATGTACAACTCATTGACTCTGTTCAAGCTTCTCATTCCCGACCACACATCTCACACGTTGTTTTGCTGGAGCTTGGTCATCAACCTTTGTCGGCCTCCTTGCTCTCCCTCAGCCTCACTTCTCATTCTAAATGAGGCAAACGTTTGAAGTTACTTCCAAGCCATTTTGAGGCCGTGAAGGGATTTTTTTCATGTCATTTTGAGGAACAAAGATGGGTTTTTAGGAGATTAATCAAAGCCAGCAGAGGAACTAGCAACAATTTCAGTTCCAGATATCATTGTAATTCTTACTAGTAAAAACACCTATACATCAGACTACAGAGCAACGCGCCTCTTGCCTCAGAAGACTTGGGGGTACACAGATTGGTGGCACAGTACATTTTGAGCTAAATGCAGACTGCTTACCAGGTGTAGGAAGCTGAAAGTGGCCACAGGTCCTCCAACTGTGCTACCGATTAAGCCAGTAGATGGCGGTACAGCGACTCCCGGTTTGCACCGGACGACATTGTATCCTGGCACACATATATATTTTGGTAAGATGTAATGGAAACGATTTAGAATGAAAGATTTTTTTGCATCACCTTTATGGACGTTATCACAGGAAGCGCAGATAGCACCATACCATGTCGTGCCCTTGAGGACGGTTATCAGGCCGTTTGTTTTACAGTCGGTGTTCTGCTGACAAGTAGCATGTCCTGATTTTCCAGCTGCGTCCGCTCTGACAAAGCTCACATTCGGTGTCTTCATATGGTGTGCCTAAAGAAATGAGGCAGAAATGGGGGGAAAGACGTCCGTTTAACCATCACATTGAACAGCTCCGCTAACGCTACATCCCACCTGTGTAAGAGTGTAACTTTTCCTAGTTCACTTGCCCTTTTGTCTTTACGCCGTATCCAGAGACAGAAGCACCTATTCCAGAAGTAGCCCTCTTTGCAAACGCACTTGGTGTTTTGAGAAGATGAGCACTGGTGTGAAATAACTTGGTTGTCAACGCAGGTGTCACATATTAGACAGTTGGCGACGAAGTTCTAAAAACTCGGTATAAAGACTGGTTGCACAGCGCACACTTTGTCTTTACGCCGTATCCAGAGACAGAAGACGTATTCCAGAAGTAGATCTCTTTGCAAACGCACTTGGTGTTTTGAGAAGATGAGCACTGGTGTGAAATAAATTGGTTGTCAACGCAGGGATCACGTATTAGACAGATGGCGACGAAGTTTCAAAACTCGGTATAAAGACTGTGGTTGAACAGCGCACACTTTGTGGGGTGGGTGACAGAGCAGTGCTGGACGAGATGGTATCCTGGCTCGCACATCAATCATGTGTGAGTTTGTCCAGTTTTTGGATCACCTTTACATTTACATTTAAATTTAGTCATTTAGCAGACGCTTTTATCCAAAGCGACGTACAAGGGAGAGAATAGTCAAGCTACGAGCAATAGAACCTGGTGTAACAATAAATAAATACTACTTTACATAAGAAATATAACAAAATTAAATAAAAAGAAAAGAAAAAAAGAAGTGCAGAAATGTAACGGATGGACAGAAGCGCAGATAGCATCATACCATGCCGTGCCCTTGAGAACGTTTATCAGGCCGTTCGTTGTAGTAGAGAACCACGTGACACATAGTCTATCACCCTCATTTCATAGCACCCTCAGTAAAACGCTGAGCTCCCCCATAGCACCTGCAGTAAAAAATATCTGGCGCCGCCGCTGGACAGATGTTTGTTGATGTCGAGGGAGGACATCAGAATCCGAATCAGAAACATATATATTTACATTCTAGACATGCCCTGGGGTTGAAGCTACTTGGTTTTTGCTTCGTGCAGCAGAGCGAAATCATTTTTATTTTTTATTTTGACATAATTTAGTTGTTTTATTTTGACATTTAATTTAATTTGACAATAATTTAATTTAATTGTTTAAAAGTTGGCACGGTTGTCTTATTTCTGCACAATTAACCACATTTTGCCTAGAGTAGTGCTAGTATGGCCAAGGCTACCAGATTAGCTAGCCACCCCTAATACTTTAAAGACAAAGATATTATCAAAAATGTGACCATTTCTGGCTAACTTCCACACTGACCTGGGTTCTGTAACTAAAATATAATCACAATCTGACTGCAGAACTTTTGAAAAGATGGGCAACCCTACCTGACAATTACTTTGTATATGTAAGGTATATTGAAGGGAAAGGATGCCTATAGTGACTTGATTCAGCATTTCACAATGAATTTCTACATTCTTCAAAAAGCCAAATATTTTCATTAGGTTTCTCACCACATGGAGGATTTTTTGCCAACAAAAACTTTCAGGGAAAAGGGATTCTTAACAATTGAAACCACTTGGAGGACATAAAGAGTGATTTACAGGGATGCATTATGCCAGCTTCAGAGGTGCATTATATATATATTTTAAAACACCTGCCTGAGTCCCTTTTACCAAAATGTGTCCCTTTTTTCAATCTGACTGCACAACTTTTGAAAAGATGGGCAACCCTACCTGACAGTTACTTTGTATATGCACTGTGAATGGAAAGGATTCCTATAGTGACTTGATTCAGCATTCCACAATTAATTTATACATTCTTCAAAAAGCCAAATATTTTCATTAGGTTCCTCACCACATGGAGGATTTTTTGCCAACAAAGATTTTCTGGGGAAAAGGATTCTAAACACTTGGAGGACATAAAGAGTGATTTACAGGGATGCATATGCCAGCTTTAGAGGTGAATTATATATACAGACGTGGACAAAATAGTTGGTACCCTTCCGTTAAAGGAAGAAAAAGCCACAATGAAATAACTTGAAACTGACTAAATTAATAATAAATAAAAATGTACTGACAATTAACTAATGAAAACCAAACATTGCTTTTGAATTGTGGTTCAACAGAATAATTAAAAAAAATAAACGAATTCAACTGGCCTAGACAAAAATGATGGTACCCCTAGAAAAGATTTAAAATGATTTGACCATAGGGACATGTTAAACTAAGGTGTGTCCTCTAATTAGCATTACAGGCTTCTTCAAACTTGTAATCAGTCAGTCTGCCTATTTAAAGGGTGAAAAGTAGTCACTGTGATGTTTGTTATCATGGTGTGTACCACACTGAACATGGACCACAGAAAGCTAAGGACAGAGTTGTCTCAGGAGATTAGAAAGAACATTATAGACAAGCATGTTAAAGGTAAAGGCTATAAGACCATCTCCAAGCAGCTTGATATTCCTGTGACTACAGTTGCACATATTATTTAGAAGTTTAAGGTCCAGGGGACTGTAGCCAACCTCCCTGGACATGGCTGCAAAAGGAAAATTGATGACAAATTGAAGAGACGGATAATACGAATGGTAACCAAAGAGCCCAGAACAACTTCCAAAGAGATTAGAGGTGAACTCCAAGGTCAAGGTACATCAGTGCCAGATCGCACCATCAGTCACTGTTTGAGCCTAAGTCGACCGAGGAGGACACCACTGTTGAAAGCAAATCATATAAAAGCAAAACTGGAATTTGCCAAAATGCCACAGGGCTTCTGGGAGAATGTCCTTTGGACAGATGAGACAAAACTGGAGCTTGTCAGTTTCAAGTTATTTCAGTGACAATTGTGGGTTTTTCCTTCTTTAAATGAAGGGTACCAACATTTTTGTCCACGTCCGTATATATATTAAACACCTGCCTGAGTCCCTTTTACCAAAATGTGTCCCTTTTTTCTCTGCATGTTTACCAACATGATATATAGTTCTGCAATTTACTAGTTTGTTTTGATTGCCAAAATAGCTTATCCTTTTACCGAAATTCCTTTCATCACTATGGATTCAAGAAGATATCAAGAGGCTGAAGTATGGGTAGTGGTCAGAGATTGTAGAGAATCTCTTCAACTGATATAATTCAATTTATAATTTAAATTTCCGTTGTTAACAACGAGGGCAGGAACACAGGATGCACAGTACAGTTTGAGCTAAATACAGACTGCTTATCAGGTGTAGGAAGCTGAAAGTGGTCACATGTCCTCCAACTGTGCTACCGATTGAGCCAGTAGATGGCGGTAAAGCAACTCCAGGTATGCCCCATCTACTAGTATGACTCGGGGCTAAAATTGAATGTCAGATGATAAGAATGTTCTCTCAGAATTGTTTTTTTTCCTGACACAAACAATACATGTGAAGGTTGCCAAATGTTGATTTAATTACTCAACTAAATAATTTAAATATTTGTTTCGCTTTGTAAAATCTACCTCTCCAGTTGCCTCGCGTTTTTCCTCGCGATAAGTACCCAAGCGAGGAAACGGGAGCAGAAAAAAAACAGTTGAGTTTTTGCTATAGCTTCGTGTTGGCTGAAGTCTTTGCTGCAACACCACCAGGTGTCTCCTTTTCTCCATTTCGGATGGCGAAGAGAAGACTGGGGTATGTTGAAGGAGGGGCGAGGGTCTAACTGCTGTCTTCCGGCACATTCCAAGTGTGAAAAGTTCGTCTTCTGGCTGTTTGTATTCAGTTTGTTTTTTTACTCATTCAATTGTTTCTAATAATGTTTGAATCAGGGGTGCTTTTGGATTAACGCGAAAAGTGCCGAAGCGCGCTGTATGGCGCGTGAAAGAATGGAGTGTGGAAATTTTAGGAAAACACCTGATTGAGAACCTGAAACTATTTGTGAGCCACCGAATCGTTATCTATCTAAACACTGGATTTTGGACGTAATTTTATACGTAGGATACATAATCGGCTACAATGAGTGAGGAGAAAACAGACATGTCTAGGGAATTGATGGGTAAGATAAACACCTTTACTAAAAACAGTGATTTATAATTTTTCCACATTCGACTGAACTAAAAATTGGGGGTAATTGATTGTGGTTGTCTTCTGGGGAATACATGATGCAATGTAACGTTAGCGTAACGATGAGTTGTGTTTGATGTCGGTTAACTTTGTTGCAGCTGTCCAGAACAGCTGGAAGAGTGGAATGCTTAGGCTATCGTACCACTCGCTTAGTTTTCAATGGCGATCTAAAATATTTCAGGTCAGGTGATGTTATTTATGTTGTCACTTTGTAGTGAAGCAGGTAGCATATCCACGAATTTGTTTATAACATTTGCGGAAGTTGCAGATGATATTATCATGTGTTGAATTAAAACTGGGAGTCTGTTATTGGCATTTGCAAATTAGGGGTTGTCAATTCAGATTGTCAATGACTGCCGTACACAAATGCACACGAAACCATTCTGTCCAACACATTTCCCCACTTATATCTAATAACAACAAACAGCTATAGGCCTAAAATAATTAGAAAAACCTAAACTTCCCTCATTGGAAATCACTTTTATTTGCACTGCTCACCTCAGAAGTACACACTGAGGTCTGGGAAAGAGAATTCCGTGGCCTGATGTCATTCTGCCCTCTCCCATCTGATCTCTATGCTTCAGTTTATACTCTTAAATAAGTAAGGCAAAAAAGAGGAACAAGACTTTGGAAATGAGTGTTTAAGTGCTACCACTCATAACCCAATCATCTTTAAGTGCCACTATCCCAATGGAAAGAGTTACGCCTTAAAGGGTAAAAAATACATTGCAGTTGTAGAAGTGGAATTGGGCTATCTCTCCTTCTCTCTTCAATGCTCTTTCTCTTATCGGTTTGAGGGTGAGAAAATGTTTTCTGAATGTTGCTCTGCTTCACGGGACCACATGGGCAAAGCTGTGGAATGCTTGGCATCTGGGACATGGGATGAAGCCGTTAGGAATGTAAAGTGATATGAAGTTGTGGTAGAACTCTTGTGAGCTCAGCTTCACCATATTGCTTGTGGTATGACAGTGTCAACATGTTGAGAAAAGCACAGATTAGATGTTTTTGGCATTTGTCATACATGTTGATATGCCAGGAGGGAATGCCAGATTTATTTAGTCATATGCATGTAATGCATTTTTCCGCTGAAAATATAAACCAGAGAGAACATATAATAAACACATAGGATGTTACTTTTAAACACATACTAGACTGGTGTTGGAACTCATAGTCACTCAAGAAGGTTATCTCAGTTTGTCACTGAATCCAGACGAAACATTTTGATTTCAGGGTCAGTCGAAGATAGACACGGAGAAGAAAGACTGGCTTTGAGTTGGTGGGCAATTCAAAACACTAAATATCTGACTAATGCAACCGATGGGTCACATGTAGCAGTTTTCCTTTAACATTCATCTCTATTTTTTCCCTTTCTCTTTGCAGAGAGTGTGAGAGATGCTGTCGGTAGGAAGATCAACCTGTCTCTCAGGAAGAGGGTCAACCTGGAGGGCAAAGGGGATAGGCTGGAGGAGCGTATCCTAGTAAGACTGCCCACCATCACATCACTCCTCCACATTCACACAACCAATACTTTTTTCAGTCACTGCGAGTCACAATCTCTTCCATTCCAAGACCATCACATTCCACCCAGCATTGCCTTAGTCAATATGACATCTCTCTCTCTCTCTCTCTCTCTCTAAGAGCAGGAATGAGTAAAACCTTGCTGGCACATTTTGGTGGTGTGAATTGGTAGGTTGTCTTCTGTTGCTATGGAAACCCTCCACCCTCCTGAATAGACACTACCTCACTACTTCCTGTGTTTTTGGGAGCCCTCTGGATTTGGACGCTGATGTCATTTGTTAAATGACCTTGCAGAGCTGTCAGGGAAGTGAATGGGTGCTGGGCACTGACTTTAAATGTGCGGGTGTGTTTGTGCCGCCAGTTGGTCGCCACGCCAACATTTTTCAGCATGTTGCTGAACATGTGGTCTCAGTTATTCTGTACAGTGGCGCTGCATCGTTGGGGTTTCAGACGCATTTCAGTGCAGATAAAATCCGTTGACGAGTCTGCATGATTAACCCAGAAACTTGGCCAAATTGTGGAACAGCATTTAACCAGGCCACTGTGCACAGAAAGTGGTTCTCTAGTTGACATAAAAAAAAATCTTTATCATACTCTCTCTTTTAATGGCATACATCATTTGTTGTCAATGATAGTGAAGGCGTCTAAATTTGACTGTTGAAACACTATAGCTAGTCAATGATTCTTCTCTTAAAGGCGCAGTCCGTGATTCTAAGTCCATACTCTTTTTGTCAGATTCAGTGAATTACTCCTCATGGTCCTCTAGCTGTCCATTCAGTGTTTGAACCTAGGAAACTCCAGTGTTAATACACAGTGCTGGCTTTGTAAATGGGAAACATAGTGGCTCGGACCGAGTTATAAACAATCCCAGCTCAAATATCAACAACCTTTCACGAAACGGAATTGCGAACTGTATCTTTAATGCATGAGATGAACAGCTTTGTGTAGGTCATGTTAGAAACCAGACATTGTGAAAGAGTGTGAAACATCTGAGTTCTCAGCTGCAGGTATTTTGCAAGAGGCTATTCACCAAGATCTGAAAACCCTGCGGGATTTGAGTATTTCAGGTATCACATTTCGTGTATCTACATGTTGCCCTTAGTCACGTTTACTTTGTAAAGCCCTCCTGGTGTGTTATTCCTTCTCTGAAGGCAACAGATATATTCTGTTGTTTGTCAGCGCCTTTGGCCTCAGGGTTAATTAGGTGACAGGATTTTTACATAGCAAGAGAGAAATCAGTGAGATTCTGTGTAGCAAAGTGTACCTTCAATCAGTGGCTTTAATCCCCTGATAAGAGTCAGGGCCAGCCTAGCCATAGTAGTGTGTTTGGGAAACAGGGTGGGGTTGGCTGTGGCATTCTTTTATTCAACTGTGCCTTAAGGCAACGAGCTTTAGCAGCTCCCTATTGTTTGTCAAGGACACCGGCTTTGGCAGTCATTTAGCAGGCTCACTCACTGTCCAGTGATTGGGCACCCTGCCCTCTTGTGATCTGTTACCACATCTTAAAACAACAGCTTTAAAAACCCCTGAGCCAAATGCAGCCTTCAGCACGAGTCGCTAGTCAGTTCTAGATAATGACTAATGATACACAAAACTAAATGGAAAAGAAATTGAGTGGAATGTTTAAATAGCTGTCGAGTCAAAACTAGCACCTCGGAATTAAATAGAGGTGTTAGCAGCCAGTGTGATGCAAAGAGGGCAGAAGCGGAAGTGTGTGACATGCATACCTGACTTGGTTTCTTGGTAAAAATTCCACCTTTTCGTGGAGACCTGCCTCTCTGCTTCTGTCTTGTTCTGACTTGACATAACACATCCCTGATGTTTAGGCCTAGTCAGACAAACATGGCTACAATGCATTCCAGCTCTTGCCAAAAGTTTAAGTGCAGGAAGATAAGAGAAGTAATGAATAAACTAAAAAAAGTTATCGTGTGAGTGTTTTTGTTTATACCAGGCAGGATATTAATCTGGTCCTGGTCATATGAAATATTTCAAGTCTAGTTGCAATTTTTATGGACACTGTTACTCTTCCTTTACAAATGGCATTCAGCAATGTTGTTTTTCCATATGCTATGCTGAATCTTTCTGTGTGTGTGAATGTGTGGGTGTGTATATGCATGGAAGAGTGGTTCCCATCCCCCTCCCCCCCCTCCCCCCCCCTCCGACCCAGGCATACACACACACACACACACACACACACACACAAAACATACTGAGATTTAGTTTCAGTGTCCGGAGAAAGAGGTTGTAGAAACAGAGGGCCAGTACGTCCTACAGGTTTTGACTCAGTGTCCTCTTTCGGTTTATTTTTATACTTCTATACCCCCCACCCCCCTTACGTTGATGGTCACCAGTACGAGCAGCATGGGACCCATACCATTACCACGCCCCATACACTCAAGCGTGAGCAAAATGTTTAACACATGCTGAGATTGATCCAAGATGGATACCTCCACTATTCAAGTCTTGCAGTTGGGTTTTGCCTGGGTTGAATGGATTTTAGTTTCACGGGCAGATACCTAACCATATTGTTATACGCAGTTTTCGTTTGAACAGTAATTTGGTGGTTTAGCATTTTTTTTTTCTGTCTCTGAGTTAGCATGTCTGTGTAGTGCGAGGCCTCTCTTTGCATTTACGGGTCAGCAATAAAAGAAGCATCCCCACTCTCAAACTGCTGCTTTCTTTGGGTAGAGTGCACCACGCTTAGGCCGTGTCCTGCTTGAGCCCAGGGGTCTCGGCTGGTTTGCAGGAAATCTGCCGTGCTCTGGAGGAATGTTGTGGGTCGCTATGGGCATTTATTTTAATTTTTTTGAAGAATCCAGGAAAATGTTTGTTTTGACTTCAAATGCTGGAGCGGCCTAGAGAGTTTCAAGGACTCCATTTCACGTGGAGAGTTTAGCACGGGCATTAATGCGGGAAGGACAGATGTGGGTGTGTGATCTGGCATGCTGACCCTTGTTTTACTGTTTAATGAGTATCTAAGTCCGCACACTGCCCTGGGAGAGCTGGCTGCCTTCCAGTTTTCCTCAGCAATAAACTGGGAGAAGGCCAAATAGGCAAGTCAGGCTTTTTGGTGGTAGTAAGATTTCTGTAATCTGTATTATTACAAACACAGAGGAGAGGATGTGGGTGTCAGGATTGAACACGGAACAGTTTGTTTGCACAAGGGGCCATGCTGACTGGGATGCTGGGTAACATGTGCTAAACAGGAAGTCTAGCACAGATTCAACCGTGACCTTTTAATAACTGTGTGTGTGTGTGTAAGGGGGGGGGGGGTAAGAGATATTATGTAGGAAATGAGGGTTGTCTTTCTCAGAAGTTCAGAGAGAATTTTGGAACCAAACTGAAATGTGGAAATGTGTCAACTGGAGCACTAGACTGAAAACCAACAGAAACTTCAATTGTTTTCTATAATCATTCATTCTCACTTCTATAATTTCAGTCTTGAATCCATATTTCTCATATACATCTAGCCTCTGATTAGATAACAGAGAAAGACACTAATGCCTGACCTCTGTGCTGACCTTTGTCTAACCTGTGTGTCCATCTGTCCTGTGTGAAAATCAGCCAGTGGTTAGTCGTCTTGCAGGAAACAGTTCTCAACATCGCTGCTGTCCTAAACGCTGTACCCAAAAAAATAAATCAGTCTCCCATATAATTATTCTCGCTCTTATCCAGGAAGCAGAGGGATGTTTCTGGCATTGGCAGTTAAGCAAACCTAATAAAATATTGATTTACACAAAAAATTATCCAGAGTGTTGATGACTTCTGTGATTGCTATACCAAATGGCTCAACTAGCCTGATATTACCCAGCTGTAAACACAGCAAGAAGTTTTGAAAGGAAACATCATTTGATTATGAGAGGGGAAAATTCCACAAAAATGTCCCTGTAGTTTTATTTATGCTCCTTTAAGCCAGTTTGTGGGAAGGGCGAATACCATTGGCCTGTAAGGCCAGCATTGGAGGAGGAGGAGGGGTAGGGGCAGAAAATGGGACTGGGCCTCGTTGCCTGGGACTGGTAATACCAAGAACTGTCCAGTAGGGGACAAATCCCGCTATTTACTCTTAGCATAAATACGATATACATCCAGGTATTGCCAACATTTGCATTTTATCAAAAGGCTAGTGTAGGTATATGTTTTATTTTTTTATATCAATTAGTTTTGAGGTAGTTGATATGATCAAATGTTTATAGAGATAAAGCATCATCCAGGCAGCGTTTCAGGTGGAAATATGCGAAATCTGTCCTGGACAGACTATAAAGCGGCCAGTGTCTGAGACTGACCGTAGTGGTTGTGTATTTGTGAGAACTGATTGCACCTAGATTTAAAATCATTGAAATAAAAAATCTGAATGTTAGATGAAACAGTCATGTTAGATGAGTGTGGGGAAATGTTGAAGGAAATGGAAAAAGTTCAGAGTTCAGGAACTTAATTCCTATTTGGAACTGATATATAGACACGCTGTTTCAGAAGACAGTATAAGCTCTTGGTGCTTTGCTGTGTATTATGTAATTTGGTGCAGATTGATCATTCAACGTTTTTCATCTTTCCAAGGACGAGAATGATCTGTCATCATGCTAGAACAAACATTTTGTGTGACCTTGCTTGCATTGTTTACCTCTTCCATTTTTAAACAGTAAAGCAGAGAATGGCCTCCAGTTTGGTTTTCCGTTGACAGACAGATTTCTGGTTTCCTCTCTCTCTCTCCGCAGGCTTTAGCTCCTCATCGGGTCTACCTTCTGACTTCTCAAGTGCCCTCTAAGGTAAGGAAGCACATTACAGCAGTACAAAGCATTTTGTGGTGTGTGTGTGTGTGTGTGTGTGTGTGTGTGTGTGTGTGTGTGTGTGTGTGTGTGTGTCTCTGTGTGTGTGGGAGGAGGGGGGGTGCCTTTATTTTTGTGCATGCAGGTGTGATTGTGTTAATGACCATGTTTAGGTGTTGATTCATTAGACAGTAAATAAGAGTTTAAAGGGTTTAACGGCTAGGCTTTAATCTGCAGAGTGCAAGTCAGCACTTGTTAGACAGAGATTTGAAAACAAACCTTTACATTCCTTCACCTCCTTCTCCGGATTCTGTCCTTCTTGATTGACATCCTGCAGGCCCAATTCCTGCCTTTCGGCTTCTGGGTGGTTCATTTCAAATAATCGTACCTTTTTTAAGTACTTTACATTGAAAACTATTAAATCTTGACCATTCCAGTCTTTCTTACAATCTTTGTTTTGCTGCCTTGGCTGAGAGCTATGTCCATGCTGACGTGCTTTTGACCACATTTCCAACAACAAACCGTATCTGTGTCTTGCTGTATCTGTAAAATGTGTCACTCCAAACTATGATCATTGAATAACCTGCTAAACTAAGGATATCATTAAATGTTTTTTTCTTTCTTTGTGATGCTGATAATAAACCTCTACTGAAGACTTGTGAGTCAGACATTAGTCAAGTGCTGAATTCTGAATCAAACATTCCCAATGCTCTCCACACACTGTCAACTGACTGCTTTAATTCCAGTTGAGTGAACCAAACTAACATAAGAAGCCTTTTGCCAGACCTGTCAAGGCAGAAAACAAGCTCACATAAACTCACAAATAAACATTCAATCTTACGGTAGACATAATTGTCCCCTTGCATTTGTCTCCCATCCTCTGTTTTCAGAGGAAGTGGCAGATTTGTGCTCCCAGGGTCTCTCCTTCCTGCTCTCTCTCTCTCTCTGCCTCTCTCTCTCCCTCTCTCTCTCTCTCTCTCTCTCTCTGCCTCTCTGCATCTCTGCCTCTCTCAGCCTCTCTTCTGCTCTGGAGTCTTTGACCTCAAATCTGGTGTGTTGAACTTGCAACTGTAAATGCAGGCGTGTTCCTACTTGCTTTTCGGGGAGACATGGAATGTCTTGAGCAGGATGGGTTGACATAGTATTTCTTACAACTCCCCTGTACTCCTTCATTCTCTCTCTCTCTCTCTCTCACTCTCTCTCTCACACTATATACCTTATCCTTGCATCTTGTCTTCCTTTTTATTTCTCTCTGTTCTCTCTCCCGCTCTTTGCCCCCCCCCCCCCTCTATCTGTTCTTTTCTGCTTTTTCTTCATGCCCACCGATTCCCCCTCTGTTTCTTCCCAGATTTCTTCAAGTCATTCCAGGCTGGCCCCCCTGTTTTTCTTTCCCACAGGCTGTTTTCACAGCTGGATTTTGGGTGACTGCCGACTGTCTACTAGTGTGGGATATGCTTATTCACCCAAACCCACTGAACACTGAAATTCTCCTCTTGGGAGCCCACCTCATAACATTACAGTCTGATTTCAAAACAACTAAACAATCTCACACCAGTTATTCAGAGAGGGGACAGAAAACAAATAAAAAAAACTTCTCTCGAACATAAATCATGCTTTCTTTTTTGCGCGGATGGATAGAGAACAAATAGAACAGGCAGACAAGGGATGGACAGAATGGAGGGAGAAGTGAAAGCCACAGAGACGCCCATTGGCTAGCTGGCTGGGGTCGGGCAGGGTTGGGCGCGAGCCAGTGCTTGTGGGAGCGGGCTGTCCCAGGGGAGGACAAGGAGAGGAGAGCGCACTCAGACAATGGCCGCAATGAAACAGCTGGACAGAGGCAGGCTTTCTCTGGCTTGTCCTCAGGAAGAGAAGAGGGTTCCTGGATTAGTTTGACCTCCCTCTGTTTGTCCTTCCCGTCAAGTTGTGTGGCTATACATTTGTGCAAGTGTGTGTGTGTGGGGGTGTGTATGTATATAAATGAGAGTGTGTGTGTGTGTGTGTGTGTGTGTGTGTGTGTGTGTGTGTGTGTGTGTGTGTGTGTGTGCGTGTGTGCGTGAATGCGTGTGTGTGTTGCTGCCCTGCATGTTCATTTAACTGCTATTTAAAAGATGCACATAAAATCCATAATAAAATCACCACATATTAAACTGTAGTTCCTTTTTGATCATTTTACTCTGTGGATACCATGTTGCCAGGATTTCATAATTAGCTTGGATTTCTTGTACGGTCCTGCACATAATGTACGCCTCCATTGTTCTTGGTCTGCATATTACTTTTTTAGCTATGCTGTATGTGTTATGCAGGGCCACAAAGAGTCATGCTAAGATGCTGCTTTTTATTATTTCCCAGGTTGAGCAATCCTTCAACTATTTGGACATTCACAGCATCAGCAGTCTCAAGCCAGATCAGGTGTGTAGCCAAACTGAGAGTGTCATCAACATTCCATCAGAGTTGCCCCTGTTTTTCCTTGTCATTTAGATGATGGTCCTGACCAAAACCTCGTCTAGCACAATGGACTGTCAGTGTTGCAGACGACTCTGGTCAGTGTGTACTGTATTCCTGAAATGACCAGAGCACACAGTGCCTCCTCTGTGCGCTGGTTCTGACATCTCACAGGAGAATGGAGGCCCATTATGATATCGCCTTACCACTAACCTGTGCTCGCAGACTGGTCCTGCTGTAACTTGATCTGATAAGAACCCGGGCCCAGTTCCCAAATCTGGCACGGCCCTTTGGCTCAGTCGCTCCAGGTTGTTTATTTATGTGTTTGTGGCGCCCCCTGCAGCTGGTGGTGAAGCATGAGCGCGGCCTGGTGTCCCTCAAGCTGCCCAGCACGGAGGACGTGGACGAGATGGTGGCCCACATAGGCAGCATTCTCCAGATGATATGCCCCAGTCTGTCCCCAAGGTTGGTCCTCTCCCATGACCTCAGGTCCAACTTGCTGTTTATCTTTTAAGAGTTTCCTCTCCTCTTCTCTTTTATGCCTTTGTCTTCTTCAGCTGGAAATAGACACAAGTGTGTGCTTTGTCTGTTTGCTCTTTTGCCATTCTCTTTTCTTTGGCACACTAACCTGTGACTTTCTTTTAAATATGCACAAAGGCAAATACACACACACACACACACACACACACACAGAGTTTAGTATGAGTGAGTAAAGAATGTGTTCTTATCTCCTGCTGTCTGCCAGGGAGGCCATGAAGAAGGTGTCTCTGAAGCCTGATGACAGGATGACTGCCCTTCTCTCAAAGTGGGAGGACCAGGTGCCTGTTGACAGCGGACCGTGCGGTAAGCATCATCAGCATCTCTGTACTGTGAACTCTGAAAACATTATTACTTCCAGGGTAAAATGTCAGCATGATTCGTCTGCACACTGTCACAACAGGATTTCCGTCATGTGCAATTTATTTGATATTAAATATTTGTCCAAATTGGTGTTGAAAAAAAGGGAGTGGGATGGGGGTGCATATTATTTATGCAGTATACTGCTTGGCTGTAAATCTCAAATCACCTTTGTTTCATATTCAGTTTAGTCCAGTGTTTGATTATGTGTCTTTAGTGAGACCAGCACTGCCCAAAAGTGCAGCATAAAAAAAATATTCAGATGTCTAAGTTGTTAGACCCAATATTTCAATTAGTAATACTTTTGTCTCTTTCCATTTGCCTGTTCAACCCTTCTAGGCGGATTCTCCCACACATACTGGTGTATTTGTGATCAGTTGGGTCTTCCGTACAGAGATGACGTGCAGTGGGTTAGTATCAAACACATTTCTTCTCACAGCGAGTCTGTGGCTACTGTTTTAATTTTCCCACCTCTTTACATTGGTCACCTCTTCACAATTTTCCCCCTCTGCATCTCCAGGATGTAGATACAATCTATGTAACCCAAGACACACAGGAACTGAATCTGCAAGATTTTATTCATCTACAGCACAGGTACAGTCTCTTAATAGGATATTAGGAACTTATTATGGCTGACCATACAATCGATTCTATAACCCACGTTGTTGTTTACATTTGTGAAGATCATCTATGCAATAGCAGCTTTGTTACATGCAAGGTGATTGGACACTAAACGTATTTGGCTTTACATCTGCCTCATAGAGATTTGGTTGCCATCATTGCTGTTCTGGAATTCAACCAGTGGTTCACTAAACTCTCCATCAAGGATTACAAACTGGTATGTCTATTAGGACCTAACATATTGAAATATGTTCTCCTACATATTTGTGGTGGTTAGGGTGGATGGCTCGGTGTATCACAGACATTCACATAATAGTACATCTTATCCTCAGGGATCTGTTAGTATGTATTTCAACATCTTTATTTATCGATTTTGGGCTGAGTGGAACGGTCACAAAGCTCAGTACACAACACAGTAATATGAGACTGCTTCGGTATGACTTCATGTTTTTCTGATCACAAAGTCCCAAAACATGGGTGTGGTCTGTTTCCAGTCCACAGTCAGAATCTTGGAAAATAACGGTGGTGGTGGTTCAGTTTTAATTGGTGGTGTTTCAGTTTCAATTACCCAAATGATACCATCTGCAGTGCTCACTATGTTAATGACTTTAGGGCCCTTTTGCTGGTAAACTTGTAGATATGTCAGAGATAGCATCTTGCGTGGTTTGGAGTGTCATGTTTGCAGTTTGTTTGTTTGTTTTCAGTCCACAGACCTTTGCGAGGAAATCCTCCGGGTTTTGTCCTGCTCAGTGCGTCTAGAGGAGCTGGTCCTGGACAATGCCAGTCTCAGAGCGTGAGTAACACACTCCTGTCCTCCTGTCAACACCACAATGTAACATTAAAAACTACCATGTAACTGTAACAGTGTAATAAATGACTACAATGTAACAATGCAACTGTAATAAATAGAATTATTTACATGGTTACTTGAAGCAAATGCAGTATAGTAGGGCCTAACTGTTTTACAACGCTTTTGACATTTCTGAGCGTCAGCTGCTGTAACTGATGTGGTCAAATGTTCCTCTCAGTTGAAGAAATGATTTGCCGCCTGTTTTTTTGTGTGTGTATTTAATTGTTGTGAATTACTGTGCCTGTTGTTGAGTCTGGGTGTCTGAGCTGTGTTTCACATGCACACACACACACACACTGCAGGCACATGTGTGTGGCGCTCCTCTCCACTCGCAGTGTTGACATCCATTCTCGGCTCTCTCTAGTCCACTGTGGAATGCTGATTCATGCCAGTTCTGTGGGCTACTCGGGGCCAGACCCGGGTTATGTTAGGACGCTCTACGCTGTGCTGAGAGTTGATGTGCTCCGTCTGTCTGTGTGTTTGTGTGTGTGTGTGTGCGTGTGTGGGTGTGTGCAGAGATTTCGCACAGAAGCTGGCCAATGCTTTCAGCCAGAACCCCAAATCCACTCTCCACACCCTCAACCTGGCCAACAACTCGCTGGAGGACAAAGGTATTGTATCAACACATAGACACAAAGACATAGACTTATTCAGGTACACACACTCACATGCACATGTGCTCTCTCTCTCTCTCTCTATCTCTCTCTCTCTCTCTCTCTCTCTCTCTCTCTCACACTCACTCACACACACAGAAACCACATACCACACCACTTTTCAAATTTCAACACACTTGACAGTTTACAGATGGCTGCACTTGCTATGTCGATTATTTTTGGGTTGCTTATTTTGTTTGTGTTTGTGTTTTTTTTTTTTCGGTTGATGCAGGCATCGCTGCTCTTAGTGCTCCTCTGGCCAAACAAACACGACTCAAGTATTTGAATCTTTCAAGGAACTCACTGTCATCCAAAGGTAAACAGCAAACTCTTTCAGCTTTCCCTCAGTCTGGTGAAAACCACTCCGGCGTCTCCCTTAAAACTGCACCTGCAAACGTTTATGGTTACTTTCGGTTCACACTGTCTCCCAGAAAAACAAAAAAAGGCCTTGGCAGCCTAGCATTCCTTGAAGCCAATGCCAGCTTCTCTTTTTGGAAATTTTTCAGGAGTGAACATTCTCGCTCAGGCTTTGACTGCCAATCCTTCCATGGCTAGTACACTGACGCACCTGGACCTGTCTGGGAATGCACTCCGAGGGGACGATCTTGTAGTAGGTTCTACCACCTCACCATCTCAACATGGACAATTAGCTTGTTAACAAATAGATCATAATTAGCAGAAGAAAAGCTTGTGGATAAACAATGTACAAAGTCTTACTAAAGTTGAAATATTTCAGTAATGGCGTGAAGGAACAATGCTTACAAAGTGTGACAACTTTGATGATTAAAGAGAGCCTTCTAGCGTGACAGCACTCCCTGTACCTGTAATATCCCTTTAAGCACTGACTGTGTCTAAAACTGAAGTAATGTTTCTCTGTCTTCCCCATTAAAGAATCTCTGCAGCTTTCTGGGTCAGCCAAATAACCTACAAACACTGGACCTGTCTCATAACGACTGCCCTCTTGACCTAGTGAGTTGCCTCATCTAAATCCAATCATCGGTTTTTATTAATTATTCATTGTCCAAGATCTTTTTAAAATGGTATAATAATTATGGAAACATGATACATGGAATGTCGTTAATATGATGAGCTATTTGATTTGATATTTTCTATAGATATGCTCTTCGCTGCTTCGGGGATGTATCAAGAACCTTTCTGTTCTCAACATGTCCAAAAGTGTTTTTTCCCATAGGTAACACACACACAAACATAAATACATACCACACACAGCCTACTTTTTCAATCCCAACTATATTTCCCTACCCTAACCCTTTATCTGTCATTTTGGCTCTCTGTTTAGATAAAGGCTAAATGCAGATGTTTTTGTTTTTTCGTTCATGTTCCAGAAGGGGTAAAGACATTCCGCCCTCTTTTAAGCAGTTCTTCAACAGTGTGGTAGCACTGAGCACCGTCAACCTGTCAGGCACAAAACTACCCCCGGAGGCTCTGAAGTAAGACACAACATCCTGTTAAGCACATTTATTGGCCATTGTCCTATACCTGCCATATTACACACATATACACACCAACACACATATACACAAATACAACATAAGAGTCTAAGATAGATTTTGAAAAAAAAAGCAGGTTATTTAACAAAACTCAGTTTGATTGTCTTTGGCCTCTGTTCTTTTCATTAAAGACTTCAAAGCTGGTACCACAAGCAAAACACACCATCTTCACATTCAGGAAGTGCATTATCGAATCGGATAGTGTTTCTGCTCTGTGTCTGCATTTGGACTCAGCTTGACACAAGTCTTTGTTCTGTTTCTGTGTTCTGCTCTGTTCGGTTCTGTTATGCCAGAGCCCTCCTGCTTGGGATCGCCAGCAACACCAACCTCAAAGAGGTCTCAGTGGATCTGAGCAACTGCGAGGTGAGGCTAGAACAGAGTTCTGGATCATCATTGTAGTTCTGAGGTTTTTTTTTTAAATTTTAGCAGTGTTCTGCTGTTTGTCCCGAGTCTACATGAATTTAGACTCTGTGTGAGCTGTGTTCTGTTTGTATCTTTCCACTTAGCCTCTCTCACTCACAATGCAGTTCCCATTATACATGCCTTGATGCTAGCACTGTGTTTGGATTTGTATGTATTCCATTTTAATGATGGAGGGAGACAACTGCCAAGTCTGTTACTGGTGGCCTCTATCTGGCCTAGCTCTTAGTGTAAGCAGCACTATGAGTCAGAGACTTCAATGGCCCTGTGTGTTGTGCTGTATGTGAAAAATGTCCCCTTAGAGAAGTCTGAATGAGAACATTATGGCATAAGAAGCATGGCTAAAGTGTCTTCCTCCTGTCAACAGTCACCCACACACACTCCTGTGGTGGATTAAATAGGATCAGGTTGGCTGATTCACGGCCGTGAATGCACAGCTGACATTATTACATGCTGACATGGGGATTAGTAATAAAGGCCCTTGAGTAATATATATTTTTGAACATAGTCCATGCTTTTGCATTCTGCTATTATATATTATATATATATTTTCTCAATGAAAATGGACAGATTTGTGCACAGATTTTGTGTATATGCAGATGTAGTGTCTGTGCATTTTTTAGTGTACTATGCAGATTTAGTGTGTATACAGATTTAGTGTACTATGCAGACAGCACGCGGATTGTATGTTTCTTTGGGAACTCTGTACCATCTTCATATTTGGTATAGTTACCCTAGCTATTACCATGATTGTATCATCTAAGCTTCTTCTTACTTGGTATCATTTAACCTTCTGACCTTCAAGTTGCAAAAGGCAAAACCTCATCATTTGATACACTGTTTGCTCTCGTCTTGACTGCAGCTGAGGTCAGCGGGTTCTCAGATTTTGGAAGGCTGCATTGCTGAGGTCACCAACATTTCTAGCCTGGACATCTCAGATAACAGTGAGTCCTCAGAAGACACCGGAATGCTGTCCAACTGTTCAGACCCCCAGATCCTTTACTGCACATGTACTTCAGATGAAAGACTCTGCCTACTCTTGCAATTTCAATGAAGGCCTTAATAAGGCCTTAGTCTGTCTGTGAAGTGTCTAGTACACATGATATTATGTGTTGCATTACCTGTGTCAGATTATCATGATCATAACCGTTTTGAGTGATGTTAGCCATCAAAGTGGGTCTCCTAATGTTTCCTACTACCTGGATGTTTCCCAGGCTTTGACACAGACCTGACCACCCTCCTGGTGTGGCTCGCAAAGAACCGCTCCATAAGACACCTGTCCCTGGGGAAGAATTTCAACAACATCAAGTCCAAGTATGAGCCTGCTTTTTAACTCTCAATCGTTCCAAGGAGATTTCCTGTGTGACCCAAACTGAGGATCTCTCCCACTCAATGTCTCTCTCTCTCTCTCTTCTCTCTTTTTCCATGCAGGAATTTAGGGCAGGTCCTGAGTAACTTGGTGCACATGATTCAGGAGGAAGAATCGGTGAGTTATTTTTCTGTCCAAGTCCTCTCTAGTCACTGCTAAACTTAGACCTGTCTGGTATCTCCCAGGAAAAGCTTTCAGACAGAGATTAAATATAATCCCAGTCTGAATTGAGTATTAATGGGATTTCTCAAGCACTGCTCTTATTGTCTGTCCTGGAGCCTCGCCCAAAATGAACCAAAGGCTTTCTAGTTCCTGGTTAAGCAAACATGGCTTTGAGTGCAGACGTTCAACCAAAACTAACTCTGTGTAATGCTCATTACATTACATTACATTTTGTCATTTAGCAGACGCTTTTATCCAAAGCGAGGTACAAAGGAGAGAACAATCAAGCTACGAGCAATAGACCTAGTGTAACAATAAATACTACTTTACATAAGAAATCAAAAATGTGCATGAATGTAACTACTGTAAGTGCGAGTTAAGTACTAGTTGGAGAAGATAGCATTAGAGGAAGAATAAGGAGAGGTAGAGGAAGGGAGAGGAAATGCAAGTAAGGAAAGGAGGTGCTCAGCTCATACAGTTTGAGTTGAGGTTTTGTCTGTTATTTTTTTGTATCGTAATTATGATATGTGAAAGATTTCTGTGTCAAGGGGAGCACCACTGACTTGTCCTGTCTCCTCCCTCTAGCCTCTAATATCCCTTTCTCTGGCCGACGCGAAGCTAAAGGGTGACCTCTCCATTGTTCTCAATGCACTGGGCAGTAACACCAGTCTGACCAAACTGGATATCAGTGGCAATGGGATGGGCGACATGGGTGCCAAAATGTTGGCCAAGGCCCTGCAGATCAACACCAAGCTAAGGTGGGATGGTTAGTGGTCTGCAGTACAGCTAGTCAGAGCTAATACTTTAGTCCACCATATTCTGCCCTAACATGTAGTACAAAAAAATGTATATTGAAAAATTCATACAAGTTACTTTCTACAGGACTGTTGTGTGGGACAAGAACAGCGTGAGCCCGCAAGGCCTGCAGGATGTTGCAGCTGCTCTAGAGAAGTATGTGCTGTTTCGTGTGTGTGTGTGTGGGTGTGTCTGTATTTGTGTGTCTGTATTTGTGTGTGTGTGTGTGTGTGCGTGTGTGTGTGTGTGTGTGTGTGTGTGTGTGTGTGTGTACAGCTATGTGAATTTGTGTACATTTCAATGTATATGATTGCATGTTGTATACAGACTTCCTTACTCACAGATGTATTCTCATCCTTGCTCACAGGAACTACACCATCCGCTTCATGCCCATGCCCATCATTGATGCTGCCCAGGCCCTGAGGGCCAGCCCAGACAAGACAGAGGATGCCCTTCTGAAGGTCAGAGGTCAAGGCCATACTCAGACCTAAAACTACTTACTAGAATTTACAACACGGGAGTAGTCTATGCTTGGTGTAGATTCAGAGATTATGTAACATGAGTAAGTAACAGTAGTTTATCAGCATCATACTGCATCATCAAAGGCCATTGAATGCCTAGTAATGTATAGTATGAGAGTTATTTATACTCCTTATATTGCCAGGAAACAGTTGTGACTATGCATGTACTCTCTGTCAACATTCAGTTCTGTGTAGATGTCTTCTTTGTATCGCTGAACTCCAGCCTGAACCCCAGTTAGTAGGGGTTTTGGCAGCACCGAGATGGAAAAATCCTGTTATAAACAAATAAACCCTGAGAGACATGAGGGGTCACCAGAAAACACGCAGTGCAATTTGTACCATTGTTTGTCTTCCTCCATGCTTTCCAGATGGAGCAGTACCTTCTGAGGAACCACGAGACACGCAAATATCTCCAGGAACAAGCCTACCGACTGCAGCAAGGCATTGTCACGACAACCACTCACCAGGTGTTTTTGCCATCATCTGTCTGCTAACCTCCTGGAGCTCTTTGACCTAAATGGCTGTTTCCTCATGCTGGGGGAACTGCATAACCAGCGTGTTTCATGTATCTTAATGGGGACTGTGGCAATCCATCCAAACGATTCCTTTAATGTGTACAGCTGTATTTGCTAGCGCTACAACAGTCCAACCTCTGCAGATCTTCTAAGCCTATTTTCCACATTAGATCACCTGATTGATCACCTACTCTTAAGATCACATTTCCACCCATCTGTGTAAGTTACTCTGTCTTATTCTAAATGTTGTGTCCTCCAACCCGCACCTCCAGATGATTGAGAGGATGTGCGTGAAGGTCCAGGACCACCTGAACTCCCTGAGGTACTCCGAGACAGAATCCATCCAGGAGGATATGAGGGTGGCTGAGAGGCTCCTGAAGGATGCCAGGAACTCCAAAACGGTGAGAACCACTGATGAAAGGCTGAGTGGTTTGGAGATTAATGGTTATGGTTTGGACGCTGCTGTTCCCACAAAGTGAAAACTGCTTTTTAATGTTTCTAGAGGAAGGTTTGTACCATTGAGGATGTATTTCTGTCAGCATCAGCTTAATAACTATTATTTCCGTTCTGAATAATTTGAGTAGTTGGAATCTGTGGACCCTAATTTTATTGACGAGCAACGAAACAAAGTCCGTCACGCTTGAATTAAAGCCACCATGTGGTGTGTGGGAAAACTGCGCTAACTCACCCATGTTTGCGCTTAGAATCTGTTTTGCCAGGATTTAAAATTCGTTTTAGTTCATGTTTGGCAGACTTTGCTCATGGCTTTGCTTATTGCCAGCTGCTTTGCTCATTGCTTTGCTCATTGCCAGTTGATTTGCTGATTGCTCAATGCTTTGCTCATTGCCAGTAGCCTGTCAATTAAATGAGGGTCCTGTATTTCATCCACTCTCTGCCCCCAGTTACTGCCTAACATGTACCATTTGAAGACCTCTCAAAATGAAGAGATGGGGGAGGGCCCTTGTGTGGGCCCCATCCAGGACAAGCTGCAGTCTATGGCAGGCGAGGTCACCAGCGTCATGGAAGAACAATTGCAGGTATTCTGAAATCCCAATCACAGAATTATGCGAGGAATGAAGTTCATAAGCTCATAAAGTCTCAACTCTGTAGATTGAGAACTTGAAATTATATACACTGCTTTTGTGCAAGAATTCTTTTTTTTTTTAAGTTTTCACTGACCACCAGTAAGATCTGATTAGTTGTTGATTAGTTGGCTCATGAGTTATTTGGTGAAGACAGGGTGTTGGCATTTGACCTCTACGACTCTTTCTCTCTCTCTCTGTCTCTGTTCCCTAGAACCTGCTCCAGGACATGGTAGACACCGCTGAGAGCCTCTGCCCTAATGTGATGATGAAACCCAACCTGAGGCAGGAGCTCATACGAGCCAGTGCCAAAAAGATGGCCATCCCCAAGGGCTTTGTCAGGGCCACCTTACTAGAACAGTCTGCTGTAGACATCATCAACAAGATCAGGTGGGGTTTTGATCTGGTTTAGCTAGCAATAGCCATTAGCCAAGTTTCAATGGGTTTCTCAGTACACAGGCTTCTAAAGCCGTAAGCAGTAGAGCATGTGGTGAGATATTTGTGTAAATATTTTCCATATGTCTTCCCTTAGTGAAGTGAAGCTCAGCATGGCATCCTTCCTCTCGGACCACATCGAAGATGATATCTTAGAAGCTTTGTCCCGTTCCCAGCAAACCCTGGTCAGTGTTTCTATAAATGTTTAACCACACACACACACACACACACACACACACACACACACACACACACACACACACACACACACACACACACACACACACACATATAACCCATACCCTCTGTGCACTATGACATTTCATGATGTCCATGACCAGGGGCACTGTTGAGTGAGAGTGGAGTTTAAATATGTGCTTTCTCCCACCTGGTCCTGCAGTCGGAGCACCTGAACAGGAAAATCCATCCCCTGCTGCACCACGACTCCCAGGAGACGGAGGTGCTGGAGGAGTCTGTGCTGCAGCCAGAGAGCCACAGCTCTGAGACCAGGGAGATGATGGAGGACCGGGAATCCTGCTTGGTAAGACGCGCACGTCTCATGTCCACCTGTGACTCATGGAATCACACCATGACCAAGAAGCTTCTAGAATGTATACAATCTGACCGTAAAGGATTCTGTTGCAGAAGAGAAAGGAGGTCTTGATATTAGTTTCCTGGCTAACGGATTTAACACAATGCATTTGTTAGTGCTTCCCCATGACGGAACCTTATCGCTTCCTGAATCTTTTGTCTTTGCAGCTGACACCCAGGTCTAAGAGGATGAGTATTCTTTACAGAATGCTTAGGCCAATCTCAGTGGCCTTTGGTAATGTAGCTTTTTTTGTCTTCAAGTGACTGGGAACATATTATACAATTAAATTAGAATTAGCAAAACATTTCAAATGGCCTGTTGTCCTCCCCATCAGAAATGGAGTTCGACCTAGACAAGGCCCTGGAGGACGTCCCGATTCACGTGGAGGACCCCCCTTTACCCCCAATGCCCCCACCCAAGCCATCTGGGTTCTTCGGGGACCTGCCCGTGGTAGAGATGACCACCCTCCAGCACATCACTAAGCTCCGACCCAAGAGGAACAAGATGACCAGGCCCAGCAGAGCCCCAGTTAGTCCCTTAGAGCATCTCCCTGCTCCTATCCTATCATGTGTTGTGTTGTAATGTATTAGTAATGTATTAGTACTGTATTAATATGTTTGGAGAGATTAACCTGTTCATTTACGGGTTGAAGGCGACAGCAAGCAGCATCCCAGCCAAGGAGGCTGAACAGAACGGAGCTGTGGTGAAGGTGGACGAGGGGATGGAGGATTTCTTCACCAAGAAGGTCACCAAGATCAGTTTCAGGTGAGTCTGAGGAGGTGCCTGTCAGATACACTCTGTTTTGTGTATGAGATATTTTCAAGTCTTACTTAACATTTAAAGTCCAGTTTTAGCCCATTTGAAATGTCGTATTTTACTAGATTTGGTTACTAACAGGTTCATTGTTTTACTTTTTGACAGTTTAATTTTTTTTCTCTAATCTTCCTTTCTCTCTCCCCCTCTCTCTCTCTCTCTCTCTCCCTCCTTCACTCCCAGACGTCTCACACAGAAGGGAAGCCCGTCTCATGATGTCGATAGGAAGCGTGAGTCCCGCATGAGTGGCCTCCTCAACCGCATCAAGCCACGTTCCTTCAAGTCGGAGAAGAGCCACGCAGCTCCGCCACCACCCACCACCCCCAGCACACCCCTGTGCCCACTCCAGCACCCACTCCACCACCCACCACCCCCCAGCACACCCCTGTGCCCACTCCAGCACCCACTCCAGCCTCCACACCCCAGCCCCCTGCTCCTAAACCTGACCCTGAGGAACCCAGACCCCAGAGTCCTCCGTTGAAAAGCCCCGTCCTCGCCCCTGTGTTAGAGGTTGACGTGGTCATAACACCTAGCGATCCTGAGCCTCCAGAGGAGCCGGTGACCTCCGACCCCAAGGAGGAGCCACACCCAGAGAGCAAGAGCAAGCACAGCCCTCTGATGGGGCGACACATAGGCGTGCAGGTGATGGGCACCGACTTCCTGGCAGAGATAAGAGCCAAGAAGGAGAGGATGGCTGCTGCCACTATGAAAGTGAGTCATACACACACACACACACACACACACACACACACACACACACACACACACACACTTCATGCTACCATACTCCATAGAATGACACCTTAAACATACTCATTACCCCTGCCAAGGGTTTTCAACCCTGTCTGTTTGTTTATTTGTTGGTTGGTTGGTTTATTTGTTTGTTTGTTAGCAGTAGTACACAAAATCTACTGGCCTGGTTTTTGATGAAATCTGCTGGAAAGGTGTAGCATAGGTCAAGGAAGAACTCATTACATTTTAGAGCAGATCCGACTACTATTACTATTTTGTATGAAGAAACTGCCCTCTACTGGTCAAATAAATAGTCAATAAAAATAATCAATACAAAACTAAATCAATTGTTTTCAATCTGCACACACAATTAATTATATTCTTTACCACAACTGTCTTATTTATTTTTATTTCTGTATATTGTCACGGTCATGATCTTTTTATATATTGTTTTTCAGGTCAGTGAACCCTCTTCTCCAGAAAAGACAGAACCGACTGCAGTGCAGGGTGAGTGTATGTGTGTGTGTGTGTACGTGTGTGTGTGTGTGTGTGTGTGTACGTGTAGTATGTGTTGTATGTGTAGTATGTGTGTCTGTGTATGTGTAGTGTGTGTATGTGTATGTGTAGTATGTGTTGTATGTGTGTGTGGGAGTGTTTGTGTAGACGTGAATGTGCTGTTTGAGGGTGTGTGAGAACCTTTCCTGTTTAAACATCTTTGAGGCAAAGCCTTGTGTTGAACAGTGTGTACGCTTGTTGCTGAAGAGGGTGGCAAACATTTCCTGTTTAAACATTTCCCTAGTACAGTCAACTTGGACTGCCTATTTGAGCTGACTTCCTATTTAACATCGTCTATCGTCAATCGTGTATTTTTCCTGTTTTAAAATTCCTTTCCTGGCATTGATTTAACCCTTAAACCTCTAACTCATCTGTATTTCTCAAAATTATTTAGAAGTTCTTTTCATGGCTATAAAATTGCTTGCATGTAACTCTACCCATTTGCTTCATTTAGTATGCGGAGCATGAATGTGCAAATGAGCTATACCTAGCTTTTTCTCTGATAGTGTTTCAACGTAGCCTTATGCTAATGATATGTAAATCCCCACCCCGCAAGTTGACTTGATTGGTTCCTTAGGTATGTGATGTATGAAACCAAGGCTGTCTGATTCCGTGTTTTTGAGACTGTAATTGGTACACTGCAGTTCCAAGGAGGTAATACTCAGACATGGCATTGACTGCTTATTTCGCTTATGATATGTCATGCATCTTATACAAAACACCATATGAATCATTGGAGTCTTTAGGACTGCATGTTTTGGAGGGTTTCCTGATAAAGAACCCATGTAACATTTCCCCTCACCAACACTGGTATAGGCTCAAGTGAGGAAGACCAGAGGTCCCCAGAGAGGAAGGCCCTGGCTGAAACCCGACCAGAGCCTGCCCCCAGGACCTTCCCTCCCCCTGTCTCGACCAAGCCCACCACTGGCATCCCAAAGCCTCCCGTACCGAGTGCCAAGCCTGCCCTCAGCCCCCGCAACTCTGGACCACTGAAGACCCGCACAAGCAGCAGCAGGAGTATTGGTAGGCATGGCAACAGTTTCCTTATAGGAGCAAAGGCATGGCAACAGTGTTCGTAGCAGAGCAAAGCATTCTGGGAGTGAATTACACAAATTCCCAATTACATCCTGGAAGAAAAAGAGAGACTCTGTTACCTCTGTGAGAACAATTTCCTGACTATTTATGTTTCAGTAATCTCTCTCCCTTCTTCTCCCTACGTATTGTGTCTGTCTGTGTGTCTATACATCCATCTGTCTATCAATCAATCAATACATCAGATGAGAGTCCTGATTCTGCCAGTGGTGGTTCGTCCCCAAAAGTGCCAGGTCCTACCCAAGTGCCTGTACCTGCCCAGGGCCACAAGAGGGCGCCCTCCGATGCAGAGTGTGAAAGTGTAATGAGTCCATCCCCTGAAGACCCTGAGAGAAGGGAGTGTCCCTCTGGTGAGATGCCATTTATTTACATATCCGACATCCTGCTGTCCTCCCTGTTTAAGTGATTCTTACATGGAGGAATGTCTTGTGAAAGCACAAGTGTACCGTACACATTGGATATGATGGAGGGGAAAAACAGCAAGGTGCTAAGCTAGCATTTCAACATTATCATCTAATAATTTGTAAACAATGTAAAGTCAACTAAATAATGCAGTAATATAATAATAAAATAGTGTTTCTGGACAACTAAAACTTGTGCTTCATGTGCACCACTTAGGGCAAGTATACAGTCATACAGGCTACTACATCACAAAAAACAGTATGATGAAATCACGTGTAAGAGTTTACCAGATGAGCTGCTTTGATCCGTCCCCCTTACAGAGGTAGCAGGAGACAGCAGTGTATTCGATTTGGACCAGGACTCTGCCACTGTCAAACACTCATCCTCCCTTCGCTGCTTAACCAATCCTGTTTTGGAAGCAGATGATCGACAGCGAATCAAGTCCCTCCCCACACCTGGTCTGTCCAATCAATTTTTTTCTACTTTATTTCATACTGAAATAAAGTGCTAAAAATGTAATTTTGATGATGATGATGATGATGATGAATACTATAAGGGAAATGCAAATAACCCCATAACGATGTTGAGATCCGGATTTCATTTTGTTGATGTTTATTGTTTATTGTTGCTGCAGTGAAATTGTTCCCAGAAGACGACATAGTCCTCAGCCCTGGTCTGCCTCCTCCTCCCCTTGACCTGCCTGAACCCATCCCAGAGGACCAACCCCCAGACGCAGACACCAACGCATAGACCCCCTCCTCTCCTCACTACAGACCAAATGAATGAAGATGTCACCTCTGTGTAAAAAAAGCAAAGCAACACATAGGAGTCCTCTGACTCTTCCCACTCCTGCCATTTGCTTCAGGAAATACAAATTTCAAAATATCATAACTACTCTTCCAAGGCATTGTTCGTTTTTTTTTGTTTTTGGCCAGAATTGCAATGTACCTTCACTGTGGTTATGGGCACACACCACACATAAGTGCCGAAAGAGAGGTACAAAGAGGTGTTCTTGTTGTTTCAGAAGAGACCGGAAGAGTCTTTTGGGATGCTAGTGCATATGAAAGACGGTATACCTTGTGGCGTCTGACTGGGATCAATAGCAACTCTAATGGTGTTGCTCCCCCTGGTGACGTCTGTGATGAACTACAGAGGACAAACAAAAAGGAGGCCAGTGATGACTGAATAGCTGGGACTCACATAGCCAGTCATGTTTTAAAACAGACATGCAGAAACAGTTGGTCAGTGAATGAACTGTTTGTTTTTATCCTCTGGTAAGTCAGCTTATCAGGGGAGTTTTTCTTAGTTGCATTAGTTGAGAATAAATCAACTATTATATGACTTATGCCAAATAGTCTTATGATGTAAAGTATGTTTCTGTATATGTGCAATATATGTTCATTCAGTGTAAGATCTATACCCTTAGTTATGATTCACTATATATGTCAAAGTCTTATATGAGGTTAAATAGTTGGGGGAATATTTTGTTAAATACATGCATGTATGAATGGGTACATGGTGATGGTTTTCTGCACCTCTGTGTGATTATTTTAAAGTAAAATGCAGTCACTAATACTGCACTATTATTTATCTCTGAGTATTAATGTGTAAACCGAAGACATTTGACAAGGACATTTTTTCTTTTATGTTTTGCAAGATAGACTGACAGAAAAACTTTGTCTAGATCAGTGTTTTCCTCTTTTTGTTCAGATGACTTTGTCATACATCTTTGCACTGCCCTAAGTTGTCCATATCTTATACACAAAATGTATATTTGTGCCAATAAAATATTTCACACAAATTGAAATGAGTCAACTAAAATGTGCTTTTTGGAGGCAAACTTTTTGTTTAATGGTGTATTATCATTATCATTACAGACAGCGCAGTGGTGAGGAAGATGTTACATGACGGATCTTATATATATATGAACATTTTTGCTTTGATACAGCTTCTTGGATACATTCTCCACATAAAGTCATCAGTCCACTTTACCCGTAGGCGTTATTCTAAGTAGCCCACCATTCCCTCCCATAGAAAATGGGGAGGTGGAGTTTAGTACGTTGAAATAGGACATAGCATTAAACCTTTCGTAACAAGATAGCTCTCTGTGCCAATAACTTCACATCTGAGTTTGTTATTCCACAGTTTTAATTTGGTACCATGGACAGCACCGTCGCAAATCTGGACGCCGCCTCTTTTTTGCAAATCTGGACGCATTTTGACTTTCATGGTACACTATTATTGAGTGATGTTAAAGTTATTGTTAATTAGAGAGTAAATGTAGGTTATTTCTGTTACCATTAAGTTTTCCTAAACTTACCACAGATTGTTTTTTTCAGATAATGGCTTTATCGAGGGGAAAGAGCTGGATGAGTTTTTCCGGTATATAATGAATAAACTTGGGCTAAGCGTAAGTATCAAACACCGACAGCTCAAGATCGCAAAAACTATTCCTCTTAATCGAGACAGGTTTTTACAAAAGCGTGGCAAAAGATTTTTTCAACCGAGTTTTACACATCAGATAAGGGCATGAGAGATCAAACTTACACGCTGTTGTATTTTAAGGAGGACGAGACAGGGGATAAACTGCCGAGATTGAAAGAAAACTTAATGTCTTTGTATGGCACAAACACGGACGGTCGCTTGCAGATTCATGAGGTGAGCTCAACTACGACATCTGTTTGGGGAAATGTATGCAGAATGCTCAAATGCGAAACTTTGGATGGAGTCAAGTTGTATGCTGTCAGTCTGGTCATAGATGATTTATGTAACAATACTGAAGGACGTTTCAATTGTCAATAATAAACACGCACGGGTTCCATATCCAAGGGAGGCATATTTTCAACCTGTTGCTTTTTATTCTGTGTCCGGGGCTTAGTGTACTGGATTCTTGTGCACACAATAAGGGCCATCCATAATTTTAGGGGAAAAAATTAACATTAATGTTTTGTGATATTGCAGATGGCCAACATGCTTCTGCCGGAGGATGAAAACTTCTTACTCCTGTTCCGCAGAGAGACTCCGCTAAACAGCAGTGTGGAATTCATGAGGGTAAGAATACGTCCAATGGTTGTGTGATGCAGTATTATTGTTTAAAATGCTCCCAGCACCCAGCTAATAGTTGTGAGTAACATGAGACTTTGTATTAATTGACGACATTTTGGTTAAAGTTTATTTATACTTTTACAAATCCCATATTTTCAGATTTGGAGGAACTATGACGCAGATGGTAGTGGTTACATTTCATCCGGAGAGCTAAAGGTAAGACCGATAACCCCTGGATGTCTCCTTCTATGTAACTAGGGAATACATTGATTGCTGTAAAAGGATACAGAGAGGATTGTTTGTGCAAATATGAATGGCCCCTTGCTTCAATTATTGGTTACTTTTCCTTTGGTCCAAACAGAGTTTCCTACAGGATCTGTTTCTGCAGCAGAAGAGGCAGATTTCCTCAGACAAACTCCAGGAATACACTGACACCATGGTAATCTCATTACTCATGACTTTGTCTCTGATGTCTTGTTGCTGGTTCAAACCAGGCAGAGAAAAGGAAATCAGTATCTCACTGAGCCAAACAGCTTTCCCCCATAGGGACACCATAGCTAGATTAGATTTGAAGAGGTTGTTCAAGCATGTTGTTCTGCATGTGGTTTATTATTACGGGGACACGCTAATATGACAAAGTTATTAAAGATGGAATCGGTCAGGTTTCAGTGGTGTGTCTCTGATGCCTTTGAGTGTTATATGTTATGCTAATGCATTGGGTGCAAGAATTGAAGGGCTCAAGACCTCATCCTCACAATGCTGCTTATTATCTTGCTCAAGTAGCTCTCCCAATGATGGAAAGGAGATCTATATGAGTTCTGTGATTCTTTTGTGTGCCTGTGAGTGTAATTGGATGCAGACTTCAATATGAAGCTGGATTTTAATAATATCCCTACTGTGTTGGCACATCATTGGTCTCAAGAGAGTAGCCAACTCTGGCTCTCACTCACCATCTATACCATGCATTAATACATGCACGAGGTTTCACTGTTCTGTGGCAAGCCTGCTGGGATTAAAAGGATTATGGAGGGTGTTCTATGTTCTATGTTCTTTTTTTGAGAAGGGGAACAAATGCTGTGTTCTCAGTGTGCTCATTTTAATTTTCTTGACAGATGCTGTTGTTTGATAAAGACAGAGATGGCCGTCTGGATTTGAATGATTTAGCCAGGTAATAGTCATGCTTCTCCATTACCACACCAAGGGCAGTGTCAGTCTTTACAGACTAACATAACATGACTGTGCATTTCTGTTATTGTTATTTTATTTTAATGAATTTTCTTGTATCTTTATTTATTTGTTCATCTGTGCCGTGAATGTTTCACTTTAGAATTCTAGCACTTAAGGAGAATTTCCTTCTGAAGTTTGAGATGGAGGTGAGTATGTTTCTTTGTTAAGTTGAAGTGTTTTTAATCGTAGTTTTCTGAATGTGTCAACAATTACATCTTTAAAGTAGCCTACCGCATTACATGTTTCTAATGGCTAATGTAAGCTTGAAAGATCACCTTACCTGACACCTTGTCATCCTTACATAATGTCAGTAATTACTGTTGATAATTGTAGGCTTGCACTCAAGAAGAGAGAAAAAGGGATTTTGAGAAGATATTTGCTCACTATGATGTGGTAAGCTAACATTCTAAATGCAAAGAAAGCCAAAGGCCTTTACATATACGTGTATATCAGTGTATATTATCTTAACTGCACTGTTTTGTCACACTGTTGTTTACCTTGTATGTCTGTCTGGTTTTTACGATTTGTTTTGTCAAACTGTTGCTCATCTTTTTTTTATTATTATTATTTCTTTTAATTATATAATTTTGTATTATTATTTATTATTATTTATTATTTCCGTATCTCTCTGGCATGCCCTGCCAAGGGACAACGGATGAAAAATAGCTAACATAGCTAATTCCGGAGCATTTACATTTTTCTTGGGAAATGTTTATCAATGTACACTGTCCCTTTTCAAATAAACGCATAAACAGTGAATGGAAATATGTTTTGTTTTCCTACTTTTTCCACTTTCTTGCTCCCAGAGTAAGACAGGAGCTTTAGAAGGACCCGAGGTGGACGGTTTCGTGAAAGACATGATGGAGCTTGTGAAGGTGACGCACTGTTAGCCAGTTACTGATGTTATGGATGTTGCAAACCCCCATGGGTTTGTCATGAGGCATTTTCATTGTGAATGACGTTCACAGACAAAAATATGTTACTGATGTTATGGATGTTGCAAACATCTTTTTGTCTGTGAACCTCACTCACAATGAAAATGCCTCATGACAGTCTCCAAATGTGTGTGCAGAATACTCTACTGAAAAACAGTGAAAGTGAAATTTCTTTCCTTAATATTCACCGATATTGAACTGAAGAGTAAACTACTTCACTTTGCCTTTCTCCGTTTATCAGTTCTTAGTCCAGACTAATTCTGTGTTTTTCTCAAGCCGGGCATCACTGGAGCTGACCTGGACAAGTTCCGGAAGTCTTTAATGGGCCATTGTGATGTCAACGGGGATGGAAAGATCCAGAAGAATGAGCTGGCACTGTGTCTAGGGCTCAAGTTCAATTTTTAAAGTCTATGTAGCAGCAAAAGGGAAAGAGAGCATGTTTTTACACATCATCATTGAAAGTCATCACATGCTAGTCGCTAATGCCAAACTTGCTGATAATGTGATACTATTGCATGTACGCTTTTAAATTACCAGGCATAGTGGCTTGAAGACGAAGACGTTGGACATAGCATGACCTGTTTTAAGGAGTGCTGCTCATATCATAGGCTTGTGTAAAGCTGTGATTGTCTTTTGGTGATTGTTAATCTATTTTATGAATTTTAGATTAGTTAGCTTCAGCGCACTCAGAATGTAGCAATAAGAGCACTGTAAACTTATCATCTTGTATGCTGAGTGTCCTCTGTTAAAATGTTTTTCTCATCCTCATTTAAGTACCAAGGTATAGCTACATGTATGTTAGCACAATAACAAATTATACATACATTTAAAATATAAACAGAACTAACTCTTCAATCAATGAATGGCAAAGTAATCAAATACCAATTAATGTATAACTCAACACTTTCTTTGAACTCAAGTTTTTGATTTGTAACCTTACTGATGTTTCAGGCTCTTTTAAGATCAATGCATATGTTTGATACACATGGCCTGGTAATCAGTCCCCGCTGAGCTACTTGGCAAGAGCTACTGGGGATAATGCATTGATGTATTGATCGCTTCCAGAATAAAATATCATCTGGGGATTCATTCATGCTCTTTCATTCAGTCAGTAGTCCATAACCAGGTCTCTGGTGTTCTTATTATTACTGAAAGAAGGTATTTTAAACAGGGATGCAATTATGGTCGTGATGTTCATTGAGCTTGTAAGCTCAGCTTTGCAAACTATTTCAGCTGCTTTCTATGGCATGATTGATGAAATTATTAATCAAACACATTAGTGAAAGAGTGATAGTATTCTCTCTGATTTAATCTGGATCTGGAGTCATTTGGAGTACATTTGATTACAGTCCATCTTAGGTTGACCTCAAACGGTCGTAACTGTTTAAACCACTCCTCTTTCTTGTCATTACTAACATTTTGCCTGGACCTCCTGTACTGTATTTACTATCCGTTTCAAAGCTTGGGTGTCTCTGAATAGAGTGAGGTCAAAGAGGAAGTTCAAAGTGATTCTGTTCCATATACACAGACACACACACACATACCATCTAATTCCCATTTTTGTGAGACTACACATTTTACTAAATAAACTTCTTAGAGTCCAACAGACAAGCAGTACAGCTCATGTTCAGTATGAGGTTTGAAATAACATGATGAACCTGTAATCCTTAATCTTTAACCCTCTCCTAGTTTGGAGATACTGGCTATTCTTATTTACCATCACATCCTCATGGCCCTAATTAAATTGACGGGAAACGAGCAAAACAATGAGCAAAGTCCATCACACATGAACTAAAGCATGCGTGTGGCGTGTGGGATCGTTGTGCCGACCCACCCATGTTTATGCTTAGGATGTTGCTCATGGTATTAAATTAGCAAAATGATTTTGCCAAGCTATTAAATTAGCTTTAGTTCATGTGCGGCTTTGCTTGTTGCCAGTGCGAACACATACGGAGATGGAATAATATGGCTGAGTAAGTTGTCCCTAGTCCCTCCTAAGCCAGTTTTAAGAGCTACTGAGTCTAATGTTGACTTACTATTACACTGATTACTCCCCCGATATAAACAAACATGTTGGTTTTCACTTGCGATGTTTTTCAGTCTGGCTGTGAATCTCATGAATGCATTTCTGCAAATACAGTCTGTCAGAGAGCTCTAAGTGATGCATCTCTAGTAATGCCTCAGTACACAGACATGCACACACACACACACACACACACACACACGCACACACACTCACCTGGGCAAACATGGTAAGACGATAAAGGGAAATTGTATAATGCACGCGAGAAAAATACTGAAACAACAGGTGGCATCCAATAAAAGGGAACATTTTTAATGGACAAATCATTATGCTGTCGGCAGCTGTATAACCACCAACCAAACTGCTTTCCTTTTTCAAATAGCAGTGTTCAGTGTTTGTGCCATTTTTGTCTTGTAAAGGCCAAGAGGAGGGCTTCGATAATAATCTTGTGAGGGATGATAGATGTGAGTGAAATTAAATGTGTTTCTTTAATGATTGGAAACCACTGCGCGCAGAAAAGCCACATCAGCCATACACCATGGCAACTAAATGGATAGCTGCCACGCAAGGGCTACAAACGCAAACACAGTGGGCCACTTATGACTGTGCAGCTAAAAGGTCTTACACACAAGCACAGGATAAATCGAATCCATAAAAGCCACCGCGTGTAAAGCAGGTTTGCGAGCTGGTGATACAATTGTGTTTTGGAGCACTGGTCTGCAGGTGCTCTACAGAGGCAGGCACTCCCTCCAACACCGCAGCTAATAACAGGCAAGGTAATTACAGAGAGCTGTGGTTGACAGTTTACATGTTCAACTTAATGGTCATTCCGCAGATGTGGCACAATAGTTGTTCTGTTTGCAGAGGTTGAACTGACTTCTGAAGCTATTTTTCTGTAGTATTACGAATGTAGTATTACGAATGTCATCTGGGGGGGACTCTGCTAAAGCTAAGTACCTATTAAGCTCAATGACGGAAATTGTGAAAAGGCCCTTGTTATATCTCTCTGAAAAGGAAAATTGGTCCTTTTACTTTATCATTTACTCCAGTGGCTGTTGTTTTTTTATCCACATATTTATTCTTTCGATGAACCAGTTCAACTGTTGGCTTGTGGCTATTTTGATTAATCCAAGTATGTCATGCATCCTCGTCGTTCCTTCCACCACGGCTCTTCTCCACAGCAGCTGAAGTGGAACACACATGTGAGCTGGTTCCCCCCACCAGTCCCCATCCATTCACTCCGCACTGAGTGGCTTTACAGATGGGTAACCCACACAGGCCTCTGATTCCTGTAATTTCATTGCTCTGGGCCTGTGCCCGGGGGCTAATGGCACTGTTGCCATCTGTCATTACCAGCCTCACTCTGTGGTTATAGTGTCAGTCTCAGCCGCTTGGCCCTGTGGTCCCTCGCATTCAGGGCCCCTTCCAGTCCCACCCGCCAGCCACCGGCACAAAGAGAGCTGTTAGGAGCCAGGCCAAGACCGCTGCAAGAGACTGGGGATAATTAGATGGCAGGGGTTGGGTGCGGGGTCTAGCGAGGTGGTCATAGTTGGAGGGTGCAATAGGGGGGGTGGTTGGAGCCTGAGGTTTGGAGAGGGAGAGGGAGAAGGAGGAGTCCAGGCTGGCTGCTGAGACTCTGATGTGGTGGCCTTCGCACAGCTGAAGCTTGGGGAAAACACAGGGCCTTCGAGCCTGACAGATTAATTAAGGCACTCGAAACCATAGCTCAGAGATTTGGGGACGTTACTTGCCCTGATTTCTTCTGTGGCCGGGAGGACTAGAATTGTGTTTCTTTTGGGGTGGAAGAGTGGGATGGGGTATTGTCTTTGCTGATTTATCTGTATTGAAATTGTCATGCTAGACCACACTTATTGTGGCATATGGCCTGGAGAGAATCAGATCTAATCTTCTAAGATGAAATATCAAAATTCTCAGATGACATTCAGCTATTATAAGCTTCATACTAAATACCAAACCCACTTCTAACATTATTTCTAGATAATCAAATCCAAAACAGTGGATACAAACCCCTCATGTAAGAAACTTGGTGACAATTACCTCACCCTCTACCCAATATTGACATAATAAATCATTGATATGTAGCCTACTATTTTACTACTATATGTCTGTTTTGCAGCTAGAGTATAAAGCCATGTTTTGGTATTGATTCGAGCACAGTGCTGATTAATCACACGAGGACCTCTAGTGGACATCAAATTGAACAGGATAGTGATATCGGCTTACAAACTCGTTATAAGATCGGAGTCGAATCGGAGGTATTCTGTATATTTTGGGCTAAATTTGGAACCTATATATTTAAAATGTAAAAGTTAGTAAGCTGCAGATTTTTCTGAAAAATCCCAAACTTTTATCGACAATTTTGTCACCAGTCCAACTCTATTGGGAAAATATATGTGTGGTTTTCCGTCATGAGATTAGGCTACGCCATGTAAAAGGTAATCACGGGGTGGCGCTAGTGAGCTAGAACCAAATTCGGGAGGATATTCAGCACCAGGCTACTCATTTTCAGATCAAACATCCACAAAGGCCCCCATGAAGATACCTTTTTATCGTAATATAAACATTTCCTCTGCATATAATTCAAATTTTGATATCCATTTATAGACATATGAAACAGGTGGCAATAATTTTTTTTAAATCTAAAATTAAAACCTCCCGATAAACCTAGATTATTTTAAACGTTGGGTAGCCTAATATTTAGACCAGATCCGTCAAAGGAGAATTGAGAAAAGAAGCTCATTCTGCATGACCTAGCTGTGTAGATGTCCAGCAGTCGATAGAGTAGAAGGTGTTGCCGTTAACCTGTTAGCTTCAGATGAAGTGTAGCCTACAAAGGCGGGGCAATGCGTTCGCACGCGGCTGAGCTCAGGGGCGCGCATAGAGCAAGTCTGTATTGCCTGAAGTTGAAGTCAGCTGAGGGTCGGAACTCACTTGAAATGTTATTGATTTAAATAGACGCATAGTGGGCAGTTAATTTCTTCACACAACAATACAACCTCACAGGTTTTTGCTTTTTTTCTGTATTGGTTTATAGGCTACATGAGGTTTTGGATCTGCACTCTGGAATGGAATCATGGAACTTAAACCAGTGTGGAAACTAGGACTGCCTTGAAATCTGGTCGTGGTCGTTCAATGAATTTTCCTCTCCATCGTTGGAGAGTGCTGCGTATAGGCTACTCACGCAGACGGGATACCGCAGAAGTCTCTGAGCGGAATTACACATCCAGTAGAAAAAACGGCTGCTGTCTACAGAATTTGGTGGTCACTCTCCAGGAAACGAAAGTAAACAAATTACACCAGGGTGTTTACAGAATAAACAATAAACGCAGGGTAGAAAATGGAGACGGTCATGGAGAGAGAATGCAGTGCGCTTGGAGGACTTTTTCAAACAGTCATTGGCGACATGAAGGTAATACAGTTGATATGAAATGTTAACGTGCACCTTTAAGGTACTTTTGACGTTAATCGGCATTGTGTAAACGACTATTACTGTAGCCTACGGTGTGACCTGCTGTATAGGCAAGATAGCGGTGGGCTACGCTCAGAGACATTCACTGTGGTTAAAGCCCACATCTTGACTGACTAAAGGCAGAAATGAATGACAGGGCGTTTACGATGTCTTTGTCGTATCTGGCGTTGAATTGTGGCTTGTTTATATCTGTGTTGTGTCTTGTGTGACGCGATTTGTATAGTGCAATGAATGAACAGGCAAAATTTGCTATCTATGTCAATTGTCTGCTATTTTGAGCATGAACTGGATCTCTGCGAAGACGCTAATTTAGAGGACATTGATAGGAGTGGTTGACAACAATGTAACAGATCTGATAAGCTACCAGCTGCGAAAATGAGTCTTGTAAAATCACTTAACAGAGAGACTTATCCACTGTGTCAGTAACAATGGGTGTACATGTCTTTCTGTCTCATCATGTGTTTGGTAGGACATCGTTTGATTCTTCCTGCTGTTCCCTATATGAACAGCGGCGGCCTATTACGCACACAAATTGTGATAACCAAAAGTAATAGGTTATCTTCAGTAACTAAAACTTGGGCGCACGGAGGCAAAGTTTGGGTTTAGATGTATTGAACTGATTTGAAAGGGCTTCCCAGAGCTGATCAAAAGAAAGCGCCACAATTGGTTGGTTCGCATTGCAATGCCTCCATTGACAGCCGCGTCCACACCTGTTCCAGATTATGGAATGCGGGAAACGGCAGGTGACCTCAAAGGCCAGAGGGGTTAGCCATAGAATTACTGGGGCCAAGCGTAAAGTTGGGCTGCCATTTGGGGGGTGGATGGACAGAACTTGGTTGATGGGGGAGAAAAGACATAAAACCCACTCCCTCAGCTTCCACCCAGATGCGATTCTCCCTAATTTGGTTTATTCTATATTTGTGTTATCGTGGACTCCTAAATTGAGGTCCACTTATAACAACGTCAAAGTAGTTCTGTTCTAGTTGTAATTAATAAATTGGTTCGCATTAAGGGAAACATGGCTATGTTACATTGAGAAGTTGAGACTTGATTCAACCTGTAGTTATCTAATTATTACAGGAAGTAACCGTTAAATAACCGATTCCTATTGAAGAACACTTAAAGACTGTCCGGACTGTTCAGTCATATGAACAGGTCTCTGTCACTAGGCCCTTTTCATGACTGAGAACACTGTTGGCTGGAATGATACCATAATCGGAATAATTTCACAAATGGCATTCTGTAAGCACCAAAATAATCTTGTTTTGTGTGGTGAGGGATTTTACACAATGAGTTGCTAGAGTGTGTGAACGAGAGAGGCTTAGAAAGATTCTGTGGTTCTATTTGCTAATCAGTATTTTTTGGCTAAATTGAATTAGTATGTCATGGATTGTGTGTGTGTGTGTGTGTGTGTGTCTGAGAGAGTGTGTGTGTGTGTGTCTGTGTATGTGTGTGTGCGTGCACTTATTAATAAATGATTTATAGGCTGTTCGCACAGCTCCATTGTGTGAACAGATGTATTCTCATTCATTAGCGTAACTCAAGCCTTCCATGTAATACAGACATTTTTCCATAGGCTGCAAAAAGGGGCTTTCTTTTATGAGACCACCCCCTAACTCAACTGAATGAATGGGCCAGATCAGTTACAATCTTATTACTGCGAGACATACTTAACTTCACACACTGCCAAGATTAGCTTTCAATTTCTTAAAATACTTTCACACATGGCCTCTAGACCCATGGCAGTATCAGCATTATTAAAATCCCTCATTCAGGGGGTATATTCATCTCTACTGTCTGTCACACCAGCTTTCCTCTCCCCATTTCCAAATGCAATTTGGGCAGGCTGGGGGTTTGATCTTAATGTGATTGCACGTATTTCATACACTTTCTCTTATTAGTGCGAATAACTCTTCATCTGAATATTCCATCGTAATCGCCCGGGCTGCAGTAATCCTCTCTCTGGGGGGTGTCAGGAGATGGAATTACGGAGGGAAAGCCTCGGCCCTCCAAAAAGTCATGGTTCCAGGAAAACCCACAGCCATTACCAGTGACGGCTTTATAGCCCTGTGCCACAGGCCGCCCCACAGCAAGCGCCAAGGCACATGTGCATCTGTGCCGCTCACACAGACAGGCGCATCGAACGCCTAACTGGCTTCCACCACAGAGAGACAGAGAAAGAGAAAGTGTGTGTGTGTGTGTGTGAGAGAGAGAGATGTAGAGATTGTGTTCTGGGTGATTGCTGTAGGAGTAATGCAATGCGCAACATACTCTGATCTGTCTGACTCTGAATGGGATATGTGGTTGGTGTGTGTGTGTGTGTGTGTGTGTGTGTGTGTGTGTGTGTGTGAGTGTGTGTGAGTGTGTGTGAGTGTGTGTGAGTGTGTGTGAGTGTGTGTGTGTGTGTGTGTGTGTGTGTGTTTGTTTTGTGGTGTGTAAAGAGAAAGCATGCTGACGGAGCTGCTGCTAGGGAGATCGAACTGCACCGTCATCGTCCCCGCACCACAGCCCTTTTCGTGCGTTGTCACGGCAACAGTTGTAGGGCACCACACAATATAAGAGGGAAATAAAAACAGAGCCAGGGTTGATTGGGGGTTGGGCAAAAGCAGGTGTTGAGATGTCAGGCGTCAAACTCCTGCGGCAGAAAAAAGGGGGTAGGTGGCTATCTATCTGTTTGTGTTGGGGGTGGGGTGCTACAGAATCTGACAGTTCACAGAGGAAATTCTAAATCTGACAAAAGGAGGTGTCAGTCCAGGACACACCTACGTCTCTCACAACCACCAGACAACAAATGGAGATGGCTATGGGGTTATTCTTTGTCATTGTTGGTAGATAATGACAAAGACATTAAGACATGGAATCTTGAGCTGACCACGTGTTCCACATGAACTGGCTCATCTGTTCCTACCTCCTTGCGTCGGCTAGCCAGGACTCCCCAGGTCATAGGGGGTCAGCCCCTGTTGACCCCTGTGGTATCTAGGCTGACCAGCTGTGGTGTGGGCACGCTGGTTTTGACCTGGTCTGCACCGTTGCAGACAGATGCTTCGCTCCGACCATAGAGATGCACCGCAGAATGGGTCCAGCTTTGGCCTCCCCTGCCCACTGCCATTTTATTTATACATTCTGCTCCAATTTGTCCTGAAAGAGGGGGGTGGGGGGAGAAAGGGAGAGAGAGAGAATGAGAGACAGTGAGAGAAGGAGCGAGAGAGAGAAGGAGACAGAGAGAGAAGGGGAGAGAGAGAGAAGGGGGGAGAGAGAGAGTGAGAGACAGAGAGAAGGAGCGAGAGAGAGAAGGGGAGAGAGAGAGAGTGAGAGACACAGAGAGAAGGAGCGAGAGAGAGAAGGGGAGAGAGAGAGAGCGAGAGACAGAGAGAGAAGGAGCGAGAGAGTGAGAGACAGAGAGTGAAGGAGCGAGAGAGAGAAGGAGAGAGGCCATCAAGTTCAAAGCCAAGCAGACTAATCTACAGCGTAATGTAGCCAGAGTTTAGTTTGCAGTAAATGGGGTCTCATGGAGCTCTCAGTGTCCACCGTGTTTGTGTTCCCTCTAGATTAATGAGGCTGAGCGGACCATCCCTCATTCCTGCGATCCTCCTCTAGCTCAGCATCCGCTTAACTGTACTTTTTCATCTGTGCCAGTTTTGTACGTGCGTTTGTCCTCCATTTTACGCAGCCCCCAAAAGTCAAGCTTATCTCTTGATGTGTACTCTGGCTGGGTTTTGTTTGATGCCATCTCTGTGCAGTCCCAAAGAAACTGGAGAAATCTGGCATCTCGCAGTGGGAGTGATAGACTTGCATCAGGGCTGCCTGTCGTCTTTTAGCTCTGTTTGTTTGTTTGTCCTTGTGTGTGTGTTTACTGTATGTGTTCTCTGCACATGTCTTATCTCTGCGTGTTTGTGTGTCCTTGTGTGTGCGTTTACTGTATGTGTTCTGTGCATGTGTGTGTGTGTGTGTGTGTGTGTTATTCTTTTCTCAAATGCCTTCTCTCTATTTTTTATCTCCCCAGAGCAGCTATCCAGTGTGGGAGGACTTCATCAGCAAAGCTGGCAAACTGCAGTCCCAGCTCAGGTGAGACATGTACCAACAGCACACACCCCCCCCCCCCCCACCCACCCACCAAGTCTCCCCAGCCTTGAGTCTAAGATTTCATCTACCCTGCCTCTGCCGTACTGACGGGCTTGTTATCAACCCGTCGAGTGAGCGAGTGGAGGGCATGGCCCTTAGCCTCGCTCCCCCGTGCGTTTGAGGATCACCGAGATTGGCACCGGGCTCAGAGGTTCTGCCAAGCCACGGCTGAAGGTCACCAGAGAACTCCCCGTAAGACGAAGAGGAAGCAAGAAAAAAAAACAGAGCAGGCAACCCAAAACTCAATTAACCTTTCATCAGGCGAGATTAATGATCAAATCATAAACTCATTATCTTGGCCGAGGAGACTGGCACAACGTGGCAGGTGATCTATTCTGGGCCAGAGGTTATGGTGGGTTAACTCGCTCCCAAATCCAAATTCCTCTGCCCTGCCTCTTAGAGATGGCGATCTTTACCCTAAGCGCTGGTTTCGAGGGGGATAGCGGGGGGCAGAGAGGGGCTCATCACCCCGGCCCTGAAAGCTCACGTCTATTCATATGCATGAGGGCCACCCCTGAGTCTCCTGTACCTCTTTTCGATGGAGGTGTCAGTCTCCTCAACAAACCCCTAAAAACAGAACTCAAGACCAGGGCAGAGGCAAAGGAAAGATGCAAATTTCCAGTAGCCGTTTGTCTTCATACTCACACAAGTTGTCTCTTAACATAACGTGAAAGCGCTGCGGTATGTAGGCTGAGGTGCTGGCTACACACATCCCTCTACCAAGCAGATCGAGGCCAGAGCTTTTTTGGGAAGTCTTCCGAGTCAGCATAGCTAAAAGCGCACCTTTAAGAAAATGTGATGTTTGGCCTAAAATAGCCAAGAGTGTGTTGTTTAGCTGCACACATCTAATTTGGCTTGAAGACGGGCAGGAGACAGAGACAAAAACGCAACACCACTCTGCTCTTGGCTGGTTTGGATTTGCTGACCTGTAATGAACCCCTAACTCATAACACGCCATCCCACAGGACCCCGGCTGAGCAGGTTAAGTTCTGCCTGCTGGGCTGGGGCCCATTTGGCTGATTTTAAAGGCTTGTTATAGAAGAGGATTTTAATCCAACAGAGGCAACTTTGGAAATTAAGGTTAAGGTGACGTTTCAGGCATAATCCCAATTTGATCAAATTTTGCAGAGGATTTATTTTTTGTCCTCAGTTTTCGCTAAAATAAACATGTCTTGTGAAGGGAGTGGAGAAATTTGCCTAAAATAGTAGGATGTATGCCAAAGATGTTTACCACATTTGTTTGTTGTTGTTTTTTCTAGGACAACAGTGGTTGCCGTGGCTGCTTTCCTCGATGCCTTCCAGAAAGTGGCTGACCTGGCAACCGGTAGCCGTGGTAAGCTCCTGTCCTGTAATTACCCACCCCAAATCTTATCAGGGAGCTTTACTTACCACCCTTTCCCCCTAACCATCCCCACCCTGTGCTAGTCCCACACTTAAGTCCTGTTATTTTACGTGATCAAAGGTCCCATACAACAGATGTGTCAGACTCACCTAACCCCCCCCCCCCCCAATGTGTCTGTGAGTCACTGTAAAAGTCCCTCATCCCACTGCTGTCACTCACCTTGTGGGGCCCGCCGCCTAATGCGCCCGAGTGTTGACGGCTTGGGAAGGTCACTGCAGAGTGGAGGCTGAGTCACTTTCAACACCCTCTCTGAGGTGGCGGGACGGCCTGCTGTTTCTCCCGCTTCCTTCTCCACCCTCTGAGCGAAAAAAGGAAGATAAAAAAAAATAAACAGAGCGATAAAGCCAGGATTCATTCAATAACAGAAGAGTGGAGAAAAGTTGCTGTCGAACAACAGTGTGGGAGAAACGAGAAATAAAATTTAGTGTCACTCAACTGAGTGACCTCCTCCTGGGCATCTCCCCATGGCTGCTGTCTGGAAGGCTTTGGGTCGTGCGTGTGGGGCGAGGTGGATGCACAGCTGGCGCAGGGGAGGCTTAGCCGCGGGTGCCAGCGGGCGTGTGGGTGCATGTGTTTGTTTTTTTGTGTGTGTGTGTGTGTGTGTGTGTGTGTGTGTGTGTCAATGCTGTGTACGTGCGCCAATGCTGTGTACGTGCGCCAAGCCTGATGTTTTTCAGGTAATCACTGCGTAGTACAGCCCTTTTAGGAAAAAAAAAGGATTCTATTCATAGAAAACTGGAGCGCTAACATGTGTCTGACAGAGTGGTAACATCAGTGGAATGGGGTGGGATGGAGCTTGTGTGGTGTGTGTGTTTGTGGAGGGGGGTGGGATGGAGCTTGTGTGGCGTGTGTGTGTGTGTGTGTGTGTGTGTGTGTGTGTGTGTGTGTGTGTGTGTGTGTGTGTGTGTGTGTGTGTGTGTGTGTGTGTGTGTGTGTGTGTGTGTGTGTGTGTGTGGATGGGGGTGGCTTTGGGTGCTGCCCTGCTGCCACCACACACAGGCTCCCTGCAGAGAGGGGGCAGGGAGCAGACCCACCACTTATTCCCGAGTCTAATTTTAGGTTGGGTTTGCGGAGCCCGCTAATGCTAGTGATCTGCAGCTGAAGCTAGCCGCTATCTACTAGCATGCGTGCAGGGTGCCCTCCACAGGGGTTAATAAATAGGAAGGCTTCAGAGAGCAAAGCGACCGCACCTTCCCCGCAGCGCCGTCACTCAAGCCCTCTCTGATCCTGGCCTGGGACTGCACCCGTGAAGAGGGCACGGCGGAAGCGTTTGAAGAGCATTTTCACTGGGGGAATACCCTCAAATGAAAAAGGGCTTTTTTAGAGCACTTTTTTAATGTTACATCTATTTGATCCATCCACACATATGTGCTTCATACAGGGACTACTCAGTTACATATATCACTCTCTATGACACACTCTCTCAACTATTTAATCTTCCTATTTCTTTAACCTGTTTTTTTCCTCCAGCCCTAGATTTTCTGCTCTACAAATCACTCCTTGTCACTTCTTCTCTCACATCAATATAATAATATAATCTCGGCTTCGGAAGTCTGAGCTAATGACGTAATAATGCCACATGCTCAACTCTCATTCCCCTAATGGGTTGAGTCTGGGAGAATTAACTCAGCCACAGCAGCCATAGTTTTTTTTTTTCAGTCTCTCCCAGAACAAACACCTCAATGGTCAAAGGGCACCACTGTAAAGCTTTTAAAGCCACACATCAGAGGCCAGATCAGTTAGCTGCACCTATAGTAACCCTAATTTAACAATGACTCAAGGTGCGGTGCATTTGCTGGTAGCTCATACCAGGGAGATGATCTACAAATATTCAAACAGTGTTTAAAAAAAAATACGAGTCGGCTTCTGCTAATTCAGAACACTTGTCTGTGGTTTTTCGGTGCATACGGAGAGAGGGCTGGGCGGTTGGCGGAGCGGCTCCATTGGCCTGCTTGTAAACAGACCCTGTGAGTGGGCACGAGCGTCTGTGAAGCATGTGGCCCAGCTTTTGCTGTGGCATCCACCCAAAATAGCGCCCTGCCTTCTTTCTCTCTTTCACTCCATCTCCCTCTCTCTTAGCTATCTCTATTCTCTCTCTTTCACTCCATCTCCCTCTCTCTTAGCTATCTCTATTCTCTCTCTTTCACTCCATCTCCCTCTCTCTTAGCTATCTCTATTCTCTCTCTTTCACTCCATCTCCCTCTCTCTTAGCTATCTCTATTCTCTCTCTTTCACTCCATCTCCCTCTCTCTTAGCTATCTCTATTCTCTCTCTTTCACTCCATCTCCCTCTCTCTTAGCTATCTCTATTCTCTCTCTTTCACTCCATCTCCCTCTCTCTTAGCTATCTCTATTCTTTCTCTTTCACTCCATCTCCCTCTCTCTTAGCTATCTCTATTCTCTTTCTTTCACTCCATCTCCCTCTCTCTTAGCTATCTCTATTCTCTTTCTTTCAGTCCTCTTCTGTCACCGTCTGGGTGTGGACCCGGCAGCCAAACAGTGCCTCATGATGACTGTGATTATGAAACAAGCTCTGTATTCAGACTTTGTTAGCCTTAATGTGACACGTAATGGCACCTATACAGGGCGGACTAAAGCAGTGACTCTGTTTAGTCTCATTTCGCTACTTAACATTGCCGGCTCTTGCTGTCTGTGCTGTAGCTCCTATGAAACATTGTATGAACATTGCCTCACTCTGATATAGTCATAATTTGATGTTGTACTTCCACTTCCTTAGGTATTTTACGAGACGATTTTATTGTTGCCCTTAAGCATGTAATTTTCATTTTAAAATTCCATTCTGATATGATTTCCCTTCCCTCTCAGAGGAAATACTGCGATGATACTTCTACTGTTTGTGCTTGTGTTCGATTTCCTGCCTGCTATCCGAGGAAGGGGGCTTCTTCCACCCCTTCAACCCCACCAGGCGAGCGGGCAGCCCATCCTGATTTGCTTCCCAGAACCCGGCTTGTGCCAGGTGGCCATTTTGCACTCGACCGTAACGCGTCCCTGAGGCCCAGCCTCACAGCTGGCCTAGTCCTCATGGCAACAGCACAAATATCACGAAAGGAAGGTTGGGGTGGGTGTGTGTGTTGGAGGGGGGAGGGGGGGCCTGAGACACCTCTCACCTCCAGTTACTCAGAAGCTGACAGGAGCTAAGGAGAGAGAAGAGAGGGGGAAGGCAAAATAAGGGGATGAAGGGGAGAGAGAGAGAGAGAGAGAGAGAGAGAGAGGGATGGGGAAGAGGGGAGAGTAGGGGGTGCTGGTATGAAAGACTGTGAGTAGAAAGGAAGATGGGAGGAGAGAGTGTGAAAAATGACAGAGATTGAAAGAGTAGTGAAGAGAGGAGTGGCAAATGGATAGAAGAGGAAGAGAAGGAGGGGAGAAAAAGGAGACAGAAATGGAGTAAGGGGGAAGAGGGGAGCAAGAGAAGAGAGAGGGACAGAGAGAGCGAGAGACCGAGGGAGCGAGAGACAGAGAGAGACAGAGAGAGACAGAGAGAGCGAGAGAGAAAGAGCACCTCAGCAGGAGGCATAGCCATCCTTGCAGAAGAGGCCATCTTCCCCAAGGAGTGATTGACAGACATGGAAAATTTCCCTTTCCACTGGTGCAGACCCACACATTATCCTCCTCCCTACTCCACTCAGCAAACCAACATTATTTACAGCCCCTCTCCCTCTCCCTCTCCCACTCTCCTCCCATCCCTCTTTCCCTTCCTCTGCGTTCCACCATTTGTCGTCCCTCTCAGAGAGGGGGCCTGTGGAGAGGACCTCTGTTGACATTCGCTGAAGCAGACATCCTTGTTGCCACTTTGCCCGAGCAGAACAAAAAATGGATTTGTCTCTCTTGCTGGCACCTGTTTTATCTCAACTTCAGCAGTGGGTAGAAAGCAAACATCCTTGTCCTGTTCCCAGCTCGGCTCAACAGTTGCCTGAATCAAACGGATGCACTGCACTGGAATTAATGCAGTGCTGCCAGTGAGTGGGAGGTACTGATCCCAAGACCCTCGCAGGTACACGGTGCAGTTTTCACACTGTTTTAAAAGCATCTCTCAGCAAACACTCTCCCCTCCTCTCTCTCTCTCTCTCTCTCTCTCTTTTTCACCTGCTCTCCACACCTCCCCCACATCGCTTCTGTCCCGGTCTGTCTCTCTCTCTCTCTTTCTCTCTTTCTCTCTCTCTGTCTCTCAGTGTTTTACCTTATCTTTTACCTTAACATTTCCTTATTTGTATTTATATCACTCTCTGTCAGCCTCTTAGATGGCTCTGTCTGTCTCTTTCTCTGTGTCTCTTAATCTCTCTCTATCTTTCTCTCTCTCTCTATCGCTCTCTCTCTCTCATCAGTGTCTCTCATAGCCTGCTGCCAGCCCCCTTGTCAGAATGGGGCTCGGCACCCGTTCGCCATGTATTGTGCTGGGTTGCCGTTGCCATGGTGCCCCACTGCCAGCGAAGATCCTCTCCTCCGGCAGGCTTAGCTTTAGCATTATCATTTAGCGTCAGACGTGGCCGGCCACTCAACCGGGGAAAACAGAGGGGGGCCCCTGCAGGTAGAGCGATCCCCTTCTCTCTTCCTCCTCCTCCTCCTCCTCTGCTTCCCTCTGTCAGTCTGATTATGGGTGGGCCAACATGTACTATACATGCAGGAGACATCCCAGGCTTTGTGAACATGCTCCCTCCACAGTGCACAGTGCTGGATGGCATGGAATTGATTTGCATTGGATTATGGCTCCTGGAAGAGGGGTTTCGGGCCACAGGGATGGGAGCTGTGCCTCGTTAATCAAAAGAGTGCCTGCAACGGGCAGGCAGTGTCCAGAGTGCTGATGAGCTGGGAGAATAGCCGCTTTGTGGAATTTGGTTAACACCCCTGATCTGCTTCTTTGATGGTTGACAAATAAACAATACTTGACCTACAAACCTAAATGGAATGGTTAAAGAGGTGGTTGACCATGGTTGTGGTTCATGTGGTTTCGGTTCAGACTGAGAATTAGCATTTTTGTGGAGGTGCATACTGCATTCAGTACTGCATTCAGTACTATACAGTCTTCCTGTGGGTCTGTGCTCTCACCTGGTAATGCATATTTCTTTGTTTAGTCTGTTGGGAGCCTTAGATCTTCTCCTCTAACAAGAATGTTCCACTCCTGCGTCTCCCCCAAGATTCGACTGCACTCCCTGTCTCTCCTTCATTCTCTTTTTCTATCTCTCCTCTCTTAAAATCTGTTCAGCAATCAATAGCCTTGTATGGTCAAGCCATAGTAGAGATGGCTGTAGAACCTGAAACACCAATATACTAATAGTTTTTTTTATGTGTTTGTCTTAGTCTGTCTTTTTTCTCCCTCTCTTTGTTTAACTGTCTATGTTTCTTTTCCTTTCTCCTCTCTCTCTCCTTTACTCCCGACTGCCTACACCCCCTCACCAGTGCTCCTTTGGCAGAGGCTGCCTTAAAGCAGGCCCCCCATCCTCCATCCTCTCCGCCACTTAACTCCCACAACCACAAGAAGTGCCCCCCCCCCGCTCCCTCCTTTATCATTCCAAACCAGCCCCTTCCTCCCTCTGACAGCATTAGCCCCTGCCTGTCATGGCTCCGGTTAGCGCTGTCGCTTTGTCACCAGACTGACTCCCTTCTTCCCTCTGCCCCTGTTAGGTCGTCCGTGAGTGGAATGCCACAGAGTAAAGAGCATGGGGGGGGGGGGGTTGGAAAAAAAGGAGAGGAGCAGCTTCGCCCTTTCCATAGTTCCCCAGGAGTTGTTTACCACGCGGTCATCAATTATTCAATTAGATAAACCTCAGTAGATTCTATTAGATAATTAAGTCATGGTCGAGGGATAAATCCTAGGCGTTGCGGTGCGTTTCGGAGTGCATGCCCTCTGGGCTCACACAAACGGCCTCCCAAGCCAAGCCAAGCCAGCTCTGGTCTGGTCTGAGAGCCTGATTGGGATGCAGGGGATGGATTTGTTTGTTGATTATTTTTGAAAATGCAGACACGTTCCAAGTGTGTTTGTCTGTCTTGTCTGTCTGTTTGTTTGTCCGTGCGTCTGTTCTGTTTGTTTTCAGTTTTAGTCTGAGCCTTGCGCGTTTTGATACCGTGTACTTCTTCAGAGTAAACGTTATAACAGTACTTCTCTAGACTTGTATAGACCAATAAGGATATGCATGATCTCCGGTTTCTCTGAAATCCTTTTGGTATTTTTTATTAGGATTTGTTTTGGAGGATTTAGACTAGAGGATTCATCAGATGAAATGCTACCAGCCTTGTGTGTCACTGATCTTGGAAACCTATACAATATGTGTGAACAGTTGTTATATTGTACTCACTACATAGCTACATAGCATATTCTATTAAAGCATGCATTCCTCTATACCCTACATAAAATCCCAACAACAGTTTTCTCTGTTGAGGGACGTAATATAAGATGGAGGAGCAGCCTCATTTAGTCATTAAACATTTGCTCACAGCTATCCTCTGCTCATTCCTGTGGGCATATATGAGGAAATGGCCCTGGGGATGGGGGCCCATTTTAGCATATTATGACCTAGCCTCCGTGTGTGGTCAGTCGCTCTGTGTGTGTGTGTGTGTGGGGGGGGGGGTGTGTGGGGGTGGGGGTGGGTGGGTGTGTGTGCATATGTTTGTGTGTGTGTATGTGCATATGTTTGTGTGTGTGTGTGGGGGGGGGGGGGTGCACGCCCATGCTTTCCCTTGTTCATGTGGGGGCGCACCCGTCACAGTGTGTACAGATTTCAGTGGCACGAATCAGGTAGACGTAATAATAGAATTATGAGCGGCATGCGCCCACACAACAGCTGGTACGACTCTGACGTCACTGTTTATCAACTCCCCTGGCAGGCATCTGTGTCAGCATATACTTGAGGAGCAAAACAGATTTAAATCCTCCGTCGTCCTCCTGTCAACATGCCACATCAAGGTTTCTAAGACGTAAACAGATTAAATAACAATTGACATGCATTTATGACACACTTTGAGTAACATCTGTTGAAGTCTTTCAGTCCAGGCCGCTACACAATTACACACATTAACACGCTACACACTTCTCCCAACTCCGTTCGTTCCCTTGACCTGACTCACTGCTTAATAGCACAGTCACCCTCTACATAGCCTTCCCATCCACAGCTGAGGCTCTTTGACCTTTTCTCCTGTAGGCTGTTTTTGTTTCACAACCCCCCCACCCACCCTACCCCGCCGCCCCCCAGCTGACTGTGAGTTTAAACGTCTGAATTATTGAGTGGGAGAGCCCAGCAGGTGAGGTGCACACACCCTTTCATGTGCCTCCACCTTGCCTCTTTTAATTAATCATGAAGTAGCACTCACCCAGACTTGTTAGCGCGGATCAAACGGCATAATTCACCACGGCTTCAATCCACCATGAAAATTGAACCAGGCCACTGGCTGCAGCCGGCGTGGGTAGGTGGCCATGTTGTCTTTGGTGGGGAAAAAAAACAGCGTCCAGCTGAAATCTGAGTATCTTGCTGATTAATGGCAGTGGCCATTTTGCTTTGAACAGCCAGAGCCTGAGCACACGCAGCTGTGGGCTTGAACGAATGTTACATGTAACTGTGTCTGACGTGTCTAAAGCTCGTTTCTCTACACAGTCTACCATGAGACTTTCCCTGTCAGGTGCTGACCATTCTAACATGACAGATTGAGGCCACAAGCCACTAATCATTTGCGACTGGACCACGAAGAGCTCAGGTGAGCTCTCCAGTATCTCGAGTCAGCAGTCCACTAGAATCAGTTTGCTTAGAGTAGTCCACGGCATTATTTTGTTTATGGCTAAAGCAAAACAATATTGATGCACGGTAGCCCTCTAGAGGTATAGCGCTGCCATGGGATTACCAGTGAATACGCTTTAGCATTCATGAATGCAGAGGAGGTCTTAAATTATTAATAATCATGGCAAGCCTCTTAGGCCTCTCATGGCTCTGGAGTCAAGTCGTTACAATAGTGGAGGGCTATCAGGTTGTGCTTAACAAGACACTTGAACTCGCGAAAGACTGTCAGCTTGTCGAGCTCTTAAATAATTCTCACCCCTCGCTTCCCTCTCGCAGGTGTGACTTCAAGTGAATTGTTTGGGTTGTGAGTGAGGACACCAGGACACAGGAACATGTCTGTTATCAGGTGTCACACAGTGTGGGCGTTCGCCTGCATTGTCCACCCTCCATTACAACACGATCCATTAACCCTACTGGTAATGCAACCAAGTCCCGCATCCATACACAATTTCTCTGAATATGTTTGGACTAGATGATGGGCCATTTCCAAGAACAGGCACAGAGAGGGGAATAATACACCTGTTTACAGTGCTAGAGCCGGGCCAGCAGGAACACCAATGTGTCTGGATTGGAATCACAGAAATATGAACCTGCACCGCTACCACAGAACCCTCTGCATTGCCACACATAAACTCTGCTGCACACCATAACGTTGAAAGCTCTACTCTACCTCGCGTGGTCCTTGGCAACGGCTCATACTCATCTCCGTTTACACACGGTGCCATGGCTATGCGGGCAGGGACAGATTAGATGGTGTCAGCTGATCAAAGAGGGGCCCAGGCTTGGCAGCGGCAGCATGCACAGCCTTAGCGTAGGGCTGTCCGTGCATGTCTATGTGTGCTGCATGCCGCCTACCCGTAAACACAGGAACTCCCTCTAAAGGTAAACGTCTGGTATTTAGCAAACACTTTTATCCTAAGCGATTTACATGGGCATTCTGCAGCGGCCCGGGGAATCGACCGCCCTGTTTACAGCCAGGCGCTCATCAGTTCCAGTCCTCCACTTAGACTTAGAGCTGTAGAGGTCTTGCGGAGGGTGGCGTGGGGGCTTTAGCATTATATTTCTCAAAGATGATCTAGCAGAAAACTCAAAAAGGCAAAAAGTGAGAGCAGTTGTTGAGTAGAGTAATGTGAGCTATGGTCAGGGCACTGGGCTACCTTTTCCCTCTCAAGGCCACTTCAGCTTTTTGGAGCTTTATGGTTTAGTTGCTGTATCCAAGGCTTTTTACTGCCCTCTCTTTCCACTGCTTGAAACTCCTTTTCTGTCCTTCTGTCTGTCTTTCTTTCTCTCTCTTTCTCTCTAGTTCTCTCTTTCTCTCTCCCTGGCTTCCACATACACAAAGAATTGGCTTAAGGCCAAGTCATTGCTACCCTTGAAGGTTTGTTTATTCTGATTGGTTGCGCTACTATTTCTATGACCCCATTCCCCCTCCTAAAACACTCTCTCTCACACACACACTCACACACACACTCACACACACACACACACACACACACACACACACACACACACACACGGACGCACGCACACTCTCCCTGGGCACTATCCCAATAGCAGCTCTGTGTATTAGATATCAATGATCGGGCCAGCTCTGATTAGGATTCCATGAGCTGTCATTGGTCAGGGACCCAAACACAGAAAACCAGGATGGCTGGATGTGATGTGACCTACTTCCCCCTCCAGACCCTCCACCTCTCGGCTCCCCTCCCCTCCCCTCCCCTCCCCTCCCCACACCCAAACCCCTGTTGAATTAATTAACAGAGACTAACCGAGATCTGGCAGCAGTGAGGAAGAGGAGTTCCGGCAGGAGAAAGAGGAGCATGGCACATTTTTGTTCTGAAAGACTGTTAATAGATTTTCACTGGGAATATCAGCACAGAGATCCAGAGACAGAGCTGATGGGTATCAGGGAGAGAGAGAAAGAGAGAGCGAGAGAGCGAGAGAGAGAGCGAGAGAGTGAGAGAGAGAGAGAGAGAGAGGGGGAGAGAGGGGGAGAGAGAGAGAGAAAGAAAGAAAGAAAGAGAGAGAGAGAGAGAGAGAGAGAGAGAGAGAGAGAGCTGATGCTATCAGGGAGAGAGAAAGAGACAGAGAGAGAGCGAGAGAGAGGGAGAGAGAGAGTCAGTGAGTCAGTCACACATTCCGGGGTCTGCATTGTTCATTTGCACCTCTTTGTAAAACCACCCAGAGGAGGCATTGTAATTTTAAGCAAATGAGACCTAATTAAACATGCATAGCATTTGGGCTAGAGAGAGCGAGTTGGCAGTGCATGGCTTCATCCTGATATCAAAGAGAACAAACATGGCAATTAACCGCCTCCCCCAAATACGTGCCGCCAGCCGCCTCTTGTGCAGAAAACGATAAGGCTGGGAGGGGAGAGCTGATTGGCTACAAAGGGAGCAACCACTGGTAATTAAGAGAAAAAGGGGCATGGGGGGGGGTTGATCTCACTGTGGTAGAACAAAGCTAATAGCGGGGACTACTATACATCAAATCCCTAACGCCCTCACTCACTCGTCCCCCACTCTGCCACCCTCGTACATTTTGTTTCTACCAGCGGGATTGTCGGGTCGTCTGCAAGTGTGGTGAGACCACTAGCCCTCTAACATGAGGATTACTCCTGGGATTACATCCGCCGCTGGCCATTGAACTTGGATCCCTTGTAGCCCTACGTTACTGTCTGAAGTGTCCCTCTGTCACAGAGACAGTCTTCACCAGTAATCCCAGCCCTGGTATCTGTGTCAGAGAAAGCTCAGATGAAAAGAAGTAGGTCTTGCCTTGCATGGGAACAAGGGGAGGGCAGAGCATGCCAGACAAATAGACTGCAGATCTAATGGAGCGATCTGGAGCAGGGAAAGAAAGAGCCGCCTGCCCTGTCCTGCCCTGTCTCGTCCTGATCCCCTCACCCACCTCCATACTCCACAGACAGGAAGAACATCACTGGGGCATTGCCGCTGCCATGGCTGCGTGCTTTAAGTGGGGCCTCTTGCCTTTTGCCCCTCCCCCCCTCCCCCCGAATGAGGGAATTGATTTTCAGGGGTGAACTGGCATTGGAACTGGAGTGGAATAATAGGAGTGTGGCTGCTGCTGCTGCTGCTGATGGCTCCACTCGTACAGTGTGTGTGTGAGGCTTTTTAGCAATGAGGGGCCCCGCTCTGGGACAGCAGTGTGCACGTTTACGGTCTAGGAGCTATGAGATTGCCCACAGCATTTAAATACCCGTAACAAATTCACTGCTGGTGTTGGTGCTGCTTATATCACAGATAGCCTTAGAGCTTTGCACAAAGTTTCTGCACTCCTCTTGGGTAGCAGGTCATTTAAAGGCAAGCCCAGGTGTGCGTGTTCTATAGAGATGGCTGTGAATACAACTACGAGTATAGGTAACCTGAGACCAGTCCAGTTAAAAGAAACTGCCAATCTTTGTCTTGCAAACACAGGTATGATAAAGACAATACATCTATTCTCGGTGACATTGTCATTACGAACAGCAGGTGACCTAGTCTATGCTCGGGAAACATACCAGTCCAGTCTGTTTTAGCTTCACCAAGGAAAAGGAATAGCTTCATTAGTACTCACTCCGACAGCCAGTTACACTCTTGCGAGTTAATTCAGGGAATAAACACTGTCACTGACAAGCCCAGTGCTCACAGGCGCATGGGGGTCTCTTACGACTCTGTCTCTGGACACCTGGCCTGGAGTGGTCTGCATGCCTGAGGCATGCTGTCTGCCCGAGCTCTGGAGAGCTCCATACCCCAGCTGTCTGGAAGGGGCAGACTACCCTAGCAGGTGCTGGCCGCGTCGGGCAAGAGACTGGGGGAATGTGGCCGAATCTGTAGAGGCCTGCACAGTCTCCAAGACGCCACCTGTCTGCAGTACGAAGACGATTTCGACGAGCCAGCGTCCCAGAATGGGACTGGACAGAGTGGGAGGGGGAGGGGGTGGAGGAAGGGGAGGGGGGTGTGGGGTCTGGGGATAGTGCAGGGTTTCTCGCAACGCATTATTTATAGAACTTGTAAAGAATTTAAAGAACTCCAGCACTCCTCTCCCCCCTCACGATGAGGAATGTGCCATTTTTGAAAGACCCCCCAATACCCCAACCAGCCCAACCCCCACTTTCATTGCCGCACTGACCCCAGAAGAAGTAGAGAGGGGCGGGGGGGATGATGGGAGTGGAGATGCTTGGAATGGGAATGGCAGCGTCTTGGAATGAGTGACCTTGGCAGGCACGGAGATGGATGTAACCTCATTCCTGCAGGCTGTCAGAGCCATCACGTCAATCTGCCCGCTCGCCAGAAACAGTGGCTCAAACATGGTCAGGCCCCTTCCGCGGGCACATGCGCATCCCTCTTTACCCTGTTACTCAAGGGGGGGGGGGGGGGGGGGGGCGAAGGTCCTGTTGACCTCGCTGGTCATTGTGACCCATATCACAGCAGTGCCACTGATTGCCGTGTTTGGGCTCCATCAGGGCAGTCCCATGGGGCCGCCACTTCATGTTCTCCAACACTGATGGCTTCGGCGAGTGGGTCGTTCAGTGTTGTGTGAGAATCAGGCTCTCTCAAACAGAGCCTATCACTTTGATGGCCGTGGTCTCTGTTGGCTCTGAATCTTTTATTAGGCCATAGAAGTAGGTCACACCAGTTAAAACCAGTTCATTTGTGATGCACAGTGCATGCCATATTAAAACAGTATATGTATGTCAGGTCATGGATTCTAAACCTCCATATGTTATTGTAGAGCGTTACAGTTGCTTCACAACCCCTAGAAAGTCTAAAATCTCTCTCCTGGTGCCACTATATGCTTGCTACTTCAGATCAGATGTAGACCACTGAGAGCGGGTTCTCAGACTAGAGCGCTCAAATTAAACTTAACTCAGAAGAGTTAAGTTCCGTGTTGCTACCAGTTGCTAACCTCTAATACCAGGGCTAACTACTAAAGCCCTGTGAAGAGCACTGAGGCCCGTGTATCTCATAGTTCTGAAATGTGTTTCAAAACATGCATTTCACCACATGGGTAGAACCAACAGATCTGAACTAGCCTCCTGCTAAGACCAGCGCTAGCTGCCGAGGTTGTGCAGTGAGCATTCAGGTTGCAGCTGGCTGGACGTCCTTGTCTGCTCTGAGTCCTTGTGTGGCCCCTTGACTCAGGGCCCCACGGCGCTCCATCGGAGCCTGACAGCAGCGTGGCACGCAAGCCAGCACAGACAGCAGAGGGGTAGGGGGGAGGTGGGGGGGGGGGGGTCAGAGGCGAGAAACGCGAAAGAGAGGCCCGGCTCTCTCACGGCTCAAGCTCGTGACAGGGGCGCAGGGGCTCTGCTGAGGACAGCGCTCACATCAGCACTCAAACTGACATCTGAGAAGTTATGAGCACAAAGGGAAAAAAAAATACTGTTCACACCGCTGCCTGCCAGAAATGAGCAAGAGCTAGCGTAACTCACTGCCCGAACTGCATGCAGCCGTGCGGGTTTTCAGATGTGCTGGAAGACTCAAGTGTAAATGCTGAACATGTTAGGATAAGAGCATTGCTTCCGTTTCCTTCTTCAGTATAGATTTTCTTCCAGGTTGTAGGCCTGACTCTCCAAACATTGACCAATAGCAGTGCCCTCAAGGACATAGGATTTTAGAAGAATGATGACTATTAATCAATAACATTGACTGAAACGGCATACAGAAAAAAATCACTACAGCCAAAGCATACACAGGGCAGGACACAGGGCTTAGGTGTCAAACAAAAGCAATCCAGCAATAAGCAAAACAGAGCCTCCATCCCATCCCCAGCACTGTGGCAGACAGTCATTTGGCTGGATGGAGAGGCAAACCTCTATCTGTGTTTATCTCTGTGGCAGCCATGTTGGTGGTAGTGCTTCACCCTCCCTACCCAAGAGGGATGTGTGTGTGTGTGTGTGTGTGTGTGTGTGTGTGTGTGTGTGTGTGTGTGTGTGTGTGTGTGTGTGTGTGTGTGTGTGTGTGTGTGTGTAACCATGTGGTTCTGTGGTGTGATGATGATGATGGTGTGTGATGTGTGTGAGAAGAAGAGAAGGTTTTCTAGGATGTGTGTATTGCTGAATGTTTTTATTAGAGAGAGGGTGTGTGATTGTGTGTGTGTGTGTGTGTGTGTGTGTGTGTAGCTGAGTGGCCCTAGCCTGCATGTGGGAGAATGTGTGTGTACGTCTGTCACACTGAGGGCCACACATACTGCTGCTGTCACTCTGCATCCACGGGAGTCTTCGGCGTTCCTGGTAGCGCATTCCAGCCACCCTGTCACATGGCACAAGTGTCACACACGCACAGAAGGACAACTCCTCGTCCCTGGGGTATCGGAGGGCTAATTCTAGACCGGGATTGGCTGGGGCAGGTGGTAAAGGGGTTCGGGTGAACAAAACAAAACATATAAAAGAAAAACAGAAAATTTCACGACACGATACCAAATCCACAATCCCTTCAAATTAAATGCCAACAGACACACAACAGTCTATGCATTTCTCACTAAATTTCTGATTTTTTTTGCATTCTTTCTCTTCTGCCCAGCTCTGCCTTCTACAAACACAGCTCCCATGTCTGAGTCGTGTTCATTAGGATCAGTGTGGATTTCCACAGGCACCCAGCAGTGTCGCAGCAGCAGATTTGAATGTGGCTGATTTACTGCGGCCTGCCAGTCCCATGTAATCACTTTAAGTAATGACTGGATGGCTGAATGGATCGTGTCTGGGAGAGCGACAGAGAGAAAAAGAGTGAGAGAGAGAAAAACAGAGTGAGAGAGAGAAAATAGTGTCTCTGTGTGTGTGTGTGTGTGGGTGTGTGTGTGTGTGGTTGTGAGAGAGAGAGAGAGGAGCTGGACAGTTGGTCTTTGATTATATAGATGCACAGTCTGGCTTGATTGCCATTAAAACTGCCTCCGTCCCACAGATCAATACCTGTGCCCCAGCCCAGCCCAGCCCAGCCTACCTCCCATCCTCACTGCCTTTGTGCCTGAGGGGCGTTGGCGGGTTGGCGGAGCCGCAAAGTCACCATGGCACGACTGAACGTGGCGTATCAGGTTTTTCTGCCGACTCAGGGTATTCTGCTTGCCCATCTGTCCAAGCCCTGCCCATGCCAGCCCTCCAGACAGGAGACAGAGAAACAGAAAAAGATGCACAGACTGAGAGAGAGATATAGATATAGATAGAGAGAGAGAGAGAGAGAGGCAGAGGGAGAAAGAGAGACAAAGAGGTCCCTTGATGAAAGTCAACTTGCGCAAACACAGACAGAAACAGGTATAGCAACAAACATATGCTCACATGTATTTGAGTATAAGTACACACATACGCATGCTACACTGACCTTGACATGCATAGCGTGTGTATGATAGGAAAGGAGAAACCCAAGATGCAGACTGGTGGCAAACCAACAGACAGACTGGCTGTCTCTAGTCAGAAGAGGCACTTACTCCTGCGTCAAAGCAAAATAGGAGTGGGGATGATAACACTGAAGAAGTGTGATTGTGTGTACGTGTGCGTGAGAGAGACAGAAACAGGGAGGCTCTGTGTGTGTGTGTGTGTGTGTGTGTGTGTGTGTGTGTGTGTGTGTCTGTGTGTGTGTCTGTGTGTCTGTGTGTCTGTGTGTGTAAATTCATTAATGTGAGGGAGAGATGTAGAAAGAAAAGAGAGGAAGAGAGAGGTTGTGTGAAAGACAAGTGAGAGGAGCGTGATGGTGTGAGTGTGTGTGAGAGTATGTCTGGGGTGTGAGGAGAGAGAGAGAGAGAGGGAGGAAGAGGGGAGGCGTTGCTGCAATGCAGTGCTCGCCACAGGCCCCCCCATGTCACAGCTATTAATAAGGAGTGCTATTCCATACATCAGCTACTCAGGAGGGATCCTTGGCAACCAGAGCCCAGCGCCAGCCGTATTTATAGATTTCGGGGTCAGAAGATTTGAGGCTCGCAGTCCGGGGCTGGGGCTTCAAAAAAAAAAAGAGAAGGGAGCCAGCCATCAGGGGGTTGGGAGGAGAGACAGAGAGAGAGAGAGACAGGGAGAGAGATAGGGAGGGAGAGAGAGAGAGGAAGAAAGAGAGAGAGAGAAAGAGAGAGAGAGAGAGAGAGAGGGAGGGAGTGTATAGAGAGACAGAGAAAAAGAAAGAAAGAGAGAGAGGGAGAAAGAGAGGGAGGGAGTGTATAGAGAGACAGATAAAGAGAGAGATAAAGAGAAAGAGAGAGAGAGAGGGAGATAGAGAGAGAGAGAGGAAGGGGGAGGGAGTGTATAGAGAGACAAACAGTAGTATCAGACACATCAAGGATTTCATGCTCCTAGGACTTTCACTCAAGTCTTCCATAGCCTCTAATTGAAACCACAGACAAACCAAACACAGCTGGAGGAGAGGTGGGTCCCACTGGGCCAGAGCACAGAGCGCAGAGCGCGGAGCTCTAGTGGGGTTTAGTGGAGTGGAGAGATGTTCTTTTTCACTGCGTGTGATTTTATTTTGTCTGCCAGCGAGAACTACTGAAATATGGATTGCGTGTCAGAAAAGAAACTCAAACGCCTGTGATTCCTAGACAGGAAGAAAGAGATTGAAAGAGAGAGAAGCAGACAGAGTGGGAGCGGCTGTGTGTGTGTGTGTGTGTGTGTGTGTGTGTGTGTGTGTGTGTGTGTGTGTGTGTGTGTGTGTGTGTGTGTGTGTGTGTGTGTGTGTGTGTGTGTGTGTGTGTGTGTGTGTGTGTGTGTGTGTGTGTGTGTGTGTGTGTGTGTGTGTGGAAAGAAATAACATGGCACAGTGCGAGCACATTTGTATTGACTGACTGTCTCTATGGCAACCAGCAAGCATCATCAGGGAGAAAGATTCTGTGTACCTGCTGCTCTCCGCACTCCAGCAGGAAACTCATCATATCTGACAAGACACGGAGAAGCCAGCTGCAGAAAGCAAAACACCTCCCTCACTTGCACCTTCCCCCTGACAGCCGTTGTATATCTTCATGGAGGAGCCATGTTTTAAGACCAGGGCAGGGCAGAGAGAAGCGGGGGTGGGGGTTCAGCCTCATATGTCTCAGACAGAAAGACTGTCTCAGACAGAGGGACCCCCCCCACCTCTGCCAACCCCCTCCATCGCCCCCGCAACCCCACCCCAAATTGTATTCATCCATAAATTAGAATTAATGAGGGGATAATGAAGGTCCATTATACTTGCTCCACAAGGAGGGGAACTCCAGCAAGGCAGAATCTGATGTTTATACATCAGTATATCGCACCTGAAGAATGCTCACCTCACAGATGTGTTTTTTTTCTTTTTGTCTTTTGTTTTATCTCTCATCATGGAAAGTATGCAGACAACCTCCTTAAAGATACCATATGAAATAGCACATTCCTCTATACAGAGTACATAAAAACTCTGGCAAAAATGAATCTAAAACATTAAACCCGTGGAGTGAGAGAGCCTCGGGTGAACGAGGTCACAGCCTTTGCCTTGATTGCTCAGCTGTTGATAACCGCCGCCAGGCTTGTCTTGTGTTTGTGGGCGAGGGAACCGAAATGGACACCCAAGCCTCCAGAGCAGTGACTTCAGCCGGCGAGCTCTCAAAGTATGGCTTGAATGTTGGGGAGTGTTCCAACCCGGATCAACAGCATAGTAACCCCCTCGCCTCACTGGTGGGTTTGTAAACTTGATGGCACCCTGCTAATGGGACTGCCATAGAAAGCCCTAACCCACTCAAGGATGTGCAGGAGTGCCAAAGAGCAACAGAAAAGAGAGAGAGAGAGAGAGAGAGAGAGAGAGAGAAAAAAAAACAGGGAGTGAGAGAGGGAGTGGGGGAGTAAACAGAAAGTGTGCTCATCCTTCTTGGCCACAGTTGCGCGTATGAGTGCCATTCATGTGGATTAAAGGCTAGGTTTCGCTGCAACTCAACACCCTCGCCGTTGCATTAAAAATGTACGACTCCGGCATTCACCTTCACCAGCCCTGACCAGCGAACCGCCTCGGCCTCGGCCTCGCAACAACAAACACCACAGAGGCCAGACTCGCCCATTGTCCCATTGTTCTGCTTTGGGCCCTGTCATTTCTGAAAAGGCAATGATTGAGATGGGCCTTTCGGAAAGCCCAGGCGGCGAGTGAGGGAGCCAAAAGAAACATGACTGAATTATACAGGCCGGCATCGGAGAAATAAAGGAGCCAGGTCACATGACAGCACTAGAGCGCCCTGATTGGTGAAACTGGTTCTCCATTGACGTGAGCCTTTGTTGCGTTCGCTGTCTAGGAAGCGAGGTCATGTTAACAGTTCAGTGGGCTTGCCATCTTTGTGCTGGAGCCTGGCCACATTCGGAGGTCACCGCAGTCAGAATGTCACGCTATTGTAATCATGTATGAGCCGTAGCATAAGATATTGATCATCCCTGCAGGTTAAGAAATGGTCACATCTATTTGTTATTTTTTTTTCTTTCTTTTTCACACCACAATCACTCATCATCCTCGTTTCTGGCCAAACTGTTGAAGCTCAACAGTGATGAATTCCTTCAGTGCTTTTTTTTTTAAAGAGAGATTTTGGCTGCCAAAGGAGTGGAGGCTGGGGAACAATACCTCCAGAGGGGGTTACAGTCCCAGCCAGAGAGAATGTGGCCATCTGTGGCTGAAGGGGCCTTCCTCTCTGCTGCTGCTGCTGCTGCTGCTGGTGCTTGGCTCTGGGAACCTCTCTGTTTGGGGTGTGGAGGGTGACTGTTGTACAATCCCAAGGGGATGTCGGGGTCTTTGTAAAACAAGGGATGGATATTTTTCAAGGAATTATTTTCAAAAAACATGTTGTGGCACTTTGCACTTTACACCCTCTACTCCTCCTCCTCCTCCTCCTCCTCCATCCTCTGACTTCTCCTCTCCCCTCTCCCTCCCTCTGCCCTCTCTCCCTCCCTCTGCCCTGCCTGTCTGGAGCGATGAGGTCATGAGCTTTGTTTGGTTTGCTTTAAAGAGCTCATGGTCACACTTAAGTGAAGGCTCTTTGGTGGAGGGGAAGTGAAAGGGAGTGGGGAGGTGGGGAGGTGGGGGGATGTGTGCCCACCACTGCCTCCATTCTCTCCCATGAGTGGATGCCAAATGGGATGGTTGTGTTAAAAGTGGTAGCACGATGCGAAACCACTGTCTCAAATGGACCGTGAGTCCATAGCGCCTGTCCTTTCACCTCTGTCTCTAAAGCCTTAACTCACTCTATCATTTAATCTCCATGTACTCTAATACAACTATGTAACTGTAATATTACTGTGACCCGTGATTCCACATGAGTAAATAAGAAAGCAAGGAAGCTGAAATCAGGAAAACAACAAAAAGGTCCAATTGAATTGTTACCACAAAACAATATTGACACCTCTACATCGCAGTTTCTGTATGGTGTAAAGGGATGCAGTCCCATGGGTTTTATGGTCCGGCGTGTTTAATCTTGTAACTGCTTGTGTTTGAAGGAGCATCTGTGTTCTTGTTTCAGGAGGCACCAGGGACATCGGCTCAGCCCTCACCAGGATGTGCATGAGGCACAGAAGCATCGAGGCCAAACTGAGGCAGTTCTCCATGTAAGCCTGCCGGGTCCCCCGCTGAGAGATGAGATAACTGGGATTTTTGTTAAAGACACACAGACACCACCGCAGAAAGAGAAGAGAAGAGAAGGAGCCTATGGGTTTTTTTCTCCCACACACTATACACACACACACACACACACACACACACACACACAAACACACACACACAGTCACGCTGCCGTGAGAACAAACAAACACATAACACACTGACCCGGCTTAACCTCAGCACTGTTCCCTGCATGCCACACATGGAGATGTTAGGGCACGATGCTAACATTGAATGGAATGCTTTACTTTGGTGCTAAAAAGTCCGATTTTCTTTTTTTCCCATGTCATTTTGTGACAAGAATCTTGGCCTCCTGTGACTTTCTCACTGTAGGCACATACACAGTGTTTCTGTTGCAGTACACCACACAAATATTTTCTACTCATTTTAAAAGGGGGTGAAACAGAGCTTTGTGGGCTAGTTTTTTGATGTTGTTGTAGAGCTTACTGTGCTTTTGGGATGACATGTGTGTGAACCCCCCTCAGGGTGTTCATCGACTGCCTGATCAACCCGCTGCAGGAGCAGATGGAGGAGTGGAAGCGGGTGGCCAACACCCTGGACAAGGACCATGCCAAAGGTGGGCCCTGGAGAGAGCTTGCATGCTCACTAAAACGCACCGCTTTCACCAGTTTACTGCTTTAACATATTTCATTTCAATACAAACCTACAGAGTATATTGTGTAGGCCTTACAACCGCCTATATGTATTCACAATATATTTATCTGCAGGTCATCTGCCTTAGGTTCATTGTATCACTTACTGTTATATTATCCATTTTCAGTAACACTCATAGTAGTGAGAAAGAAATGCATTATGCAACTGAGAAGTCTTGTATCAGAAACTATAAGCTCTCTAGCTCCAGTACACTGCAACACACATTCATCACATTCAGCTCTCTTTAGTGCAATCAAAAAGGTGTGAATTCATTCTTTTTTTTCACTTCTTATGGTCTAGTATGCCCCACAAAGCACTGCAGCGTAAAGACCCATTGTGTTTCCCTGTGCAGAGTACAAAAAGGCCCGACAGGAGATCAAGAAGAAATCCTCTGACACGCTCAAGCTGCAGAAGAAAGCAAAGAAAGGTAATGGGACTGCAGAGGCCCACTGTCTTTTTGTGCACCAAACTCACAGCCCGTACTGTCACACACTGTTTTTTATTTTTATTTTAAAGGTCATTATGTTAGATAAAGCATTTGTTTTTGTTCATTCACTTTTTCACATTGTGCAGACTGACTTAAGTCCTCTTTTATCCCAGCTTTAAAATATATGTTGTTTTCTTTTAACTAAATCATTATATTTAGCATACATCACTTGAACCACTCTAAAGCGTAGACTTGGGAACTGAGGAGGTAGCAGAGGACACGAAGTATTTAATGTAGAGGATTAAGTTTACAGGGCCTCTTCTTGAGTGTGTGTCTGTACAATTAATTTGTCCAATGCCCAAATAATTTTCCTCCAACAAGTGGATCTTAGTGACTTGTGTTTTAAGAGCTTAGGCGATTTTGTAACAGAGATAACCCACTCAAGTACTGGCCATGTGTCTCTGAATATGAAACTGACTGAAATATTTTCCTCTTTGCGCTACCACGCGCCATTTTGCCTCCCATCATGCCCCTGTACTTTCCAGCTGATGTGTTTGGTAAGTTTTGTGTGTCGCGGTTCTCTGTTGACCTGTTGACCTCCCCCCTCACCTTCTGTGTGGTCCTGGAAGAAGTCCTTAAGTGCTGATCTAGGAGAAGCCCTCAATTATTAGAAAAGGATTCTTCCCCAACCATTCGGATGATCCTGGATCTGTACTTAGGGGTAACTTCTGACATGACCAGTCCAGTTTTTGGTCACATTCCTCACAGTGGCATATGTCCCATTGGCCCCCAGACTTACAGTCACACTCCTACCATTCCCTTACCTTTTCCCTTGTGTGTGGCATGACTTTGCCTGTCACAACCCAGGCATGGGCCTATGTGTTCATAGATAAGTATGCAAAGAAGCAAGAACAAAATCAAATATACAACTTGCACAGTTCAGGTGTGTGTGTCCTTTGTCATGCTAAACAGGTAACCCTTACCTGATCACCTTCCTCAGAATTTGTTTCCACAACCACAAGGGAATTTACATTTATTTTAAACTCGCCAAGTCTCTACACACACGCTAAGACAGTATTCTTCCATACATTACCTGACTTCTTCCCAAAACACAACTTTTCAAAGTAAGGTCACTCCTTTAAAGTAAGGCCACTCCAGTAAATCCATACTTAATTCTACTGAACTCTCATAAGATATTTAAATAGGCAAGACATTAAATGAAACAATTTACCCAGCAAAGCTGCGTAAGCATTTGTCAGAACAGTACACATAATGAAAATACAGTATACCATTCAGGCTCTCCTGAAGCGTATGTCTGTTACCATATGTAATTGCATGGTGATGGTAGGGTTCAGTGGCGTGAAAATGACTTTAGTCATAGAATATGAGGTGTTATAATATACGTCAATGTGGTCTGAATGAAAAAGAATGAAGAAGACATTATCTAAAAGAATACAGCCCTCAGTATTTTGAGTCCTCACTTTCACCAGAGTTGTTTTGGTAAACTTTTTTTAGACACAATATGAATCATCATGAATGGATTATTGTGGCTCCAGCCTGCAGATCGCATAAATCTGCTGTCTTGTATTTTACATTCCAACCTGAGGCCGACCTTAGAAACGGAGAGTTCTTTGGACTGACCCTTGAGGAACCCTGTCTGTGGTCAGCAGCACAGTACAGTAGCAGGAAGGGCCTGTTATTTTGTGCAAGGGAAAATCCCAGCATCGTTCTGCATGCAGTTAGTGAGGAATGGAGAGCGTCGTGGAGAATGTACTGCCTTGGTAAACGTTAAAGCCATGTGGGAAACGTACTGGTGTGTGTATCTGTGCATATGCCTGTGTGTCTGTCTGTGAGCGTAGATTTGCACTTCATGTGACAGAGGAATTCCTCTTTCCCTGGAAAATAAGATAGCCTTCCCTCCACCGCATAACTGTTGCTGGCTCTGCTGTGAAACTGAAAACTTTAATTGTATGTTTACATCTTGAGGGGCCTTTCACGTTTTGGGTTTGGGCTTGTTTTTTTCTCTTTTTCGTTCTCATTTTTTTGTTTTGTTTATTCTCTTTTTTTCTAAACTCTTCAGCTCATGGTTCCCAGTCACTTGATAGGCTCTTATCATATTCCCACATTCTGCATTCAAATGGGCTCCTTGCATAAATGCTGCTGTCTCAAGCTGTCCCTCTCAGCTCACCTACCATGTCACGTCATCAAGAGATAGTCTGTACAGATAGATATAATGAGGGATCACACTGGGGCTACGGCCACACAGTACAGTCTTTTTCCTGCACAGCCATTGTATAAGTGCGTGTGATTAGATACAATGGCGCACTGTGACACAGTGTGTTTCCTGCCTCGGGGACTGTCTCTTCCCTAAGAGTGTCTGATCTTGCCTGCTGCAGCACGGCAAGGGTGTGACCCTGCTTGAAGCCACCAACCGGTTCCACAGCTTGACTTGATTTGCTCTTGAACTTTGGGAAAGGACATCTGCACAGACAGACCAGCAGCAGTGGACATGTGTTCAGTGAAACTATGTGCGTGAAACTTTGAGGCAGAGCTAAAAGGCCTGAAAAATCTAAATAATTGTGCAGAGATTAGTACCATATACTTGGAGATCATTGCTTTAAGAGTGTGCAGAACACCGTCAGTTTTAAAGAGCGGAGGACATTTGACTCCCAGGCAAATATTGGGATTAGTTGATGAGTCATTTCTTGTGTCCATATAGGAAAGTCTGAGTCAACAGTGAAAATAGGGGTCATTCATTGGCAGGAAGAATAGTTCTGGACAGTAGCTATGTGTGTGCAGGTCCCTTGTAGGTACAGTGTCATGCATCTTGGAGTTTATCAAGACTCCAAACCCCATTCACCTGAAAAAGTATGCCCTTTGTCCGCATGTGTGTGATCCATACTAAGGGCTATTGCAAGCACTAGCCATAGCAGGAATGATATCTACACTGCCTCACTATTTGTTATCAGAAAATAAATAAGAAATACAAATATTGTAGTTTTAAGACACATGATGTGCTGTCATGACACAAACTGTATTTGTGGGACATAAAGCACTGTGCTGTATTCCTAAGGTGTAAAGTATAGGCTCATTTTATGGGATAAAAAATTGCAACAAGGCAGACGTTGGGTCGTAACCATGGCAACATTGGCTCTTTTTGAACCCAGGCCGTGGGGACATCCAGCCGCAGCTAGACAGTGCCATGCAGGACGTGAATGACAAATACCTGCTGCTGGAGGAGACGGAGAAGCAGGCCGTCAGGAAGGCCCTGATCGAGGAGCGTGGACGCTTCTGCACCTTTGTCTCCATGCTGCGCCCCGTCGTTGTGAGTCCCCTTCATACTCTTCCTGTTTGTCTCTCGTTTATTTTTTTTCAATCACTTTCACTTCGATCCCACCCCTTCTTACTCAGGAACTCTTTTAAAACCTTTTAAACTTTCCCTCTCTTCAACACTCTCAATTTCCTCTTCCCTTCTTCAAAACCTTATTCTCAATGCAGGTGAGTCCCCTACGTCCTTTCATGTTGTCTCTTGCTCTGTCTCTGTATCTTTCCTTTTTCTACCATGCTCTCCTGATATCTCTTTATCTCTCTCTCTCTCTTTTCCCTCTGTATTTGACACACTACACTTCCTCTCCCTTTCCTGGACACCATATACCTCAGTCTATTTGCAAAATAGGCAACATTTAAGGTGGAGAGACAGGCGGTTATTTTCCTTAAACAGCACCATGTGTCCCAATTTTTTTATTCCGCCGGAAGCCCTTTATCATTGAATAGAAAAGAGCCGGTTATAGTTGATGTGAATGCTGCCTATTCTGTGATAATCAGCCATCTGCCCCCCCCCCTCTGGCTTGCAGTGGTGTCCTCTGCTGTTTTTAGAGCCATGTGACATTCTTCCTGGATGCCTCTGAGTTCTCGTCTTACTCAAATGCTTTGAACTCTGCATATGTTCTGTCAACTAAACACAATCAATAAAAGACTAATGCAAAGTGAAAACACTCAAGATGACAGATGTACTGTATGTGAACCCCCTGAGTATAATGTGCAACTTAAATGTGTGTGTGTGTTGTTCCCACTTTGACCCTCAGGAAGAGGAGATGTCTATGTTGGGAGAGATCACCCACCTGCAGGCCATTTCTGATGACCTCAAGACGCTGACCATGGACCCACACAAACTGCCCCCATCCAGCGAGCAGGTGTGCCTCAACACAGTCTACATCTGTTTCCCCACCAGCAATCTAGGCACCACTGAATCGCTACTCACCCACAGTTACTACACTACTTACCCCAAATAAATGAGTATGCTTTGTGTAGCCTTTACTGGTGTGGTTCCCAATCCTGTTAACTAATGACATGGCTCTGGTTCTAAAGGTAATTATGGACCTGAAAGGCTCAGACTACAGCTGGTCTTACCAGACTCCCCCGTCCTCTCCCAGCACCACAGCGTCCAGGAAGTCCAGTATGTGCAGGTACAGTGGCAGAACAATGCTCAGCGCAAAGGGTTAAACTGGGCGGGATCACAGAGGTGGATCTGCATCACGGCATTGTATCTCAGATCTGATCAGAGATATCTCTATTTAATATCACACTATCTGTTATATACACTGTAAGTATATAATGGAAATCAGCAAACCCTGTGTCGCAAAAATAATCTGAAATATAATTGAATCACAATTTAGTCAAATCTTTATCTTTGCTGACCGGCAACCAGCATCTCTGTGCCAGGAGAGTGATTGTGATCCTAAAGGCCCCCCTTGTGGTCAAAAATAAGCATTGCAATAATGTTGCTCAATGATCTTTTCTGTATCAGTAGTTTTGCATCACCTCAATATGATATTGTCTTATACTGTTTAGTAGAAAACGATATTACAAAATGTTGATTGCTTCCACTGTATGTTAATTTGTACTATTGCTGACGTTCTATAATTTACCCCCCTCTCATCTGTATCTTCTCTCTATCTCGCTCTCTCTCTCTCTCTTTTTCTTTTTCTCCTCCTCTATCTCTTTCTTCTATCTCAGTAGCAGTCTAAACAGTGTGAACAGCAGTGACTCGCGCTCCAGCGGATCTCACTCTCACTCACCCACCTCCCACTACCGTTACCGTGGTTCTGCCCCGCCCCAGCAGGGTCCAGCCCGCCTGCCCAGCGTCTCCTCGCACGACTCTGGCTTCATCTCCCAGGATGCCTACCAGTCCAAGTCCCCGTCCCCTATGCCTCCCGAGACCAGCCCACAGGTACGGCTCTCGGCCTGTCAATCTTAATGGGTGGGGGCTGATAACCTGCAGGAAAGGTCATGGGTCATTTTCCTCTATGCCACAACCCGTTCCAGGAAGAATCAATTGGTCAATTTCTTTACAAACTTCATTAATTAAGGGTCTGATATGAAATAAACGGAAATAAACTGTAGTGTTTTTTTTGTATTTACATTCTATAGCCATTCCGTAGCCATTATAACCAGGCACAGCTGCAGGTCCCATATAAACATCTGGTTCTGAACACACAGTTGTATGTAGATTTCACACACTCACACACACACACACACACACACACACACAGCTCTCCATCCATCCACATCAGCCTTTGTCAGAACACTTACTTGTTGCTAGGTAACACTGCTCGTTAGATGGCACAGCCATGTTGGAGCCTCGGCAGGCTGGGTGGGGAGTGCTGGATGACTCACCGACCTGCAACGACCTGAACCACTCCGACACAAGAGCAGAGATAGTACAGAGAGACTGCACCCATGTCTGCCTGTCCCCCCACACACACAGGCCTCACACACACACAGTAGGTCACCCCTGATGCAGGGACCTGGCTAATCATCAAACCACATCAACCACACAAGACATGTCCCAGTCTCATAGTAGGACACGAGCTCTAGTGTTAATGGTTAGTAAATCAAGCTTATGTGAAATCATACTGGTTTGTCGCTACTCTATGGACAACAAAGCAGTATGGCCTCAAACTGCTTTGGTTTGAGTGCAGGTATATTGGTTTGCTGTTGCTATAAGGAGAACAAAGCGCTATGGTTACTATATGTGCTGTTTATGGTAGCATACTGTGCTGCCATAAATATGTTGGGGCATGATAGACATCTTAATGATTCCCACAGCAGTCCTAGCAGTACACATGAGACACATCTAATAAAAGAAGATTGTCAGTGTCAGCATGTATTTGAGAGTTGGAGTGTGTGTGCGTGTGTGTGTGTGGTTTCATCTGCCACTCCACACCTCTGCCACAGGCCATGGTCTCAGAGGGGTCCAATGTGCTTTCTGCGCATGGCTTTCTCAGCGTTCCCTCTCTCTCTTCCTCTCTTTCTCGCTCTGTCTCTCTTTCTGTCGTTCCCCTATTCTGGCCGTGTTTTCTTGCTTAGGCAGCTGACGGTTTGTGCTGAAGTGCTGCTTTCTGCTGTGCACATGACTGACCCCACTGGGGCCCATACCAGCCTCAGCCTCTATGTCTCTGCTTCCAGTTCACTGTGCCATCCTCTCATGCTGCATCTGTATTAGTGCTTTTGTTTGTGCCTAGTGAAGTTTGAGCGCTATTTTTTTTCTTTCACAAGTCTTTAACATACTTCTTCTGTCTTTTTGTCTGTGTGTGCGTGTGTGTGTGTGTGTGTGTGTGTGTGTGTCCTGTCCTCTTCCATCCTTCTTCCATCTCTTCTGTTTATTTCTTTTGATTTCTACCAATCCTGGTAAACTGTGTGATGCTACGCTGCTGCTGTGGCCTTCTGTTCCTGCGGATCCTGTGTCAATATGCTTCCTCTCTGGCTGTGTTTGTGTGTGTGTGTGTAATGTTCCTCTCTTGCTTCGTGTTTGTGTGTGTATTCTGCCAATCCACCCGTTGTGTGCGTGCGCGTCCCGTGTGTGTGCCGCTGCATGGCTGTGCTGTAGCCCTCCTCTGGGTCGTGCTCGTCGGACGCCTCTGAGTCTGGTCAGGCAAGCAGCGAGGGCAGCCCACATGCCCCTCAGGGGACCAATCAGCCCAGCCCCGACACAGACAGGGAGAAGGTGAACACACTGGTCTCTCGCTCACTCACTCACTCATTCACTCACTCTCACACACACTCACACACAAACACACACACACATGATGCTGGTGGATCCATTTCTATGTTCACGGGATTCTAATTTTAGTCCTTTGCATTTGTTTCATTTTTTTCTGAGCAATATTATAAACATTATGAACATTGCATTCATTTTACATGAATCTTTAAGACTTATTTGCCCACATGCATCACTTCATTGTAATATTTTAAGTTGTGTCAGTTTTATTTCTGTTTTACATGTACTTTAAGTTTGATCCTGATTTGTTTACCCCCCCCCCCCCCCCCCCCCGGTGTCTGTTTTTATGTCGTTTTTGTCCCATCCCACTCATTCAGTTATCAAATGGCTACGACCATCACAGACCCCCCGACTCGCCCTGTCTGCGTGAAGAGTGCCCCCCAGAGCAGTACCAGTACCCCCCACCACCCTTCATCCCCACATCCGCTACCCTCTCCTCCACCACCCCTCCGACTCCCCCCTCCCCGCTGTGGCCCTGGTCCCGCCCCGGCTCATCCATTGTGGGCGACTTCCCCCCCTACTGCCCCCTGGGCTCGGGCATGATGCCCTTCTCCTCCAGAGTGCCCAGCTGGAAGGTTTGTCCGTCCTCCATATCGTTGACGTCTCTCATCTCCTTTTTTTTTATCTCTCTTCCTCCTCTTCCTCGTCTACATTTGTCATTTCTTTCTCAACAGTCTACTCTGTGCAGTCATTCGGCTATTTTTAACTTCTAATAGCATTCATTAGCTGCCATTAGCCCCAGTTGATTATCTCCAGTTACTCTGGTGTATGGAGATACAGCCACATGAAACCTTTTCTCTGTTTCTGGTAGGCCTGGCGTCAGAGAGCTCTAGCAAAATGAAAATATTAATTTTCTTGGATCTCGACCATACTTCAGTTGCTCCAGCAGTTCACAAACCACAGATTGAATGGAATGAAAAACAATATAATGGATAGCCCATGGAATTTGTTCTATTTAATGTTTTTTCCATTTTCTGTGTCATTCACATTTTCTCGAGAAAATGTGCATTAGGATTTTCTTCTCGAAAACAAACTAACCACCACCTAATCCGGGAACATTTATATTTATTGCTCAGCACCCCCCTATTATGGAAATCTCTCTAAAGCAGTTTGTCTGTGTAGGACTGGGCTAAGCCTGGGCCCTATGACCAACCTATGGTGAACACGCTGAGGAGGAACAAGGAGAAGCGTGAGCCCACAGACCCCACAAGCCCTCAGGTTGGAGAAGCCAGCACTGCTGGAGAAGACGCACAGAGACCCAGGACCACCAACACAAACAGTACTCCTAGGGTAGGTTAGACCGCCTATCGCTTTGAGTGCAGTGCTGAGACTGAGTGGGTGGCCAGCGCCCTCTAGTGTCTAACTGTATGTTCTTGTGTGCGTGCGCTGCAGCAGGAGGAGGCAGAGGCCCATGAGGAGCTGGCCATGGCCCTGAGCCGAGGCCTGCAGCTGGACATCCAGCACTCCAGCAGAGACTCCCTCCAGTGCTCCAGCGGCTACAGCACCCAGACCAACACACCCTGCTGCTCCGAAGACACCATCCCCTCACAAGGTACGTGTATTTTCTTTTACACACATGATCCATCTTTTGCATACTATATGTACAATACTGAGTTTGTTCGTCTAGAGCAGGGGTCTTCAACCTTTTTCAGCCCAAGGACCCCTTGGCTGAGAGAGACACTGAGCAGGGACCCCCACCTCCGCCGCCCCAAATTTAGGCCTGATATTCATATATTTTATCTGGAACTAAGTATCAGCCACACACTCAGCCACACACACACACACACACACACACACACACACACACACACTCCCCTACACATGTTTGAACATAATGATACATAATTTGTAACACACAACTCGTTTCAATTTATTCTGTTTATAATTTTATGATTTTTTTTCTCCCTTACAGTTAGCCATTACTCTGTATTCAATGAGGGGGGGGGACAAATAATTGAGTAGCTTGAGAAGCTTAAGTATGGATGAAATATCTCATGATCTAGTGAGAGGCCTGACGTTTGACAATTCATCACTCATGTCTTTGGCAACAAGATTCTCCCTATGAAGCATTCAGTGCGTCACACATGGCTCTTACACCGTCTGTGCACATCGCGACACATTTTGGCCAGGGTATATCATGTTCACGGAAAAAATTGTCGATCACTTTGAAAGTCTCTGAACTCTTCTGTACGTCCATGCAGCTGCTTACAGAATATAAATTCCTCCTGCATCTCATTTTGGTAGACAACCACACAAACGCTAAAAACAGAGGGTCGTTTGACATGTCTGTGGATTCATCTAATTGTAGTGCAAAATAATCTGCTTTCGGGAGTTTCGCGACTAGTTGTGCCCTCACATCAGCTGCCAATTCATCAATTGAAAGGGGGAAAAAAGCGAAGGGATGCTTTTCAGTTTTTTTCACGTACTCCTCCTTCCCAAACGTTGTTTTTCACATATGACTAGCTGCTGGCAATATTAAACTTTCCGCAATTATGTATGGCGTTTTGGTCTGAGCGACACGTAATGCAACTTGATAAGAGGGTTTTAAAGCTAGCTTGCCAACTGTGGCTGATTGTCTGCTGGCCCTCAAAATATTTTAAACGGGAAATATTAAATGTTTGTTTCTTTCAAGTGAGCATGGGTTGTCTCTAAGTCTAAGTGTCGTTGCAGCTTTGATGGCTTCATACTTTCGTTTGATAGCACGGGAGAGCAAACCACGCACACTGGTAGTTTGTCACCATCGGTCTCTTTGTAGGTGAAGCCAAACTTCAGATCATTATTTGAATATTTACGTGTTTTCTACAGTTTGCGTTTTTGGGTATTAAGACATGTTGGCATCCTCTGAAGAAGGTAGATCATCTGAACCGCCATCAGTGCTGTATGACGTGGAGCTTTTGTTCCGAGAAATTACAAAACGTTTAAATTGTATGGTTATGGCAGGTAACGTGTTTTGGCACCAGATAGCTAAATGTAGCTAAAAGTGCATATGTTGCCATGGTAATCAAATGATCTCGTGAAGATTCATGGGTAGCCTATGTATTATTTTATAAACGAATAGAAAGCAATTGTTACGATCTGTTTATGTTTATGTAGCCTATTGGACGTTTTTAATTTTTGGTAGAGGGAAAAATGCTTCAGATGAAATAATTTGGCGGACCCCCTGCAGTACCTCCGCGGACCCCCTGGGGGTCGCGGACCCCCGGTTGAAGACCCCTGGTCTAGAGACATCTAAGATGATCATTATATTTGATCTGGTATTTTTATAAAATAATGTTTGCACTAATTTAGTTTTCCTGAATTTGAACATTATATGAAAGCAATGGGTGGACCCCACTTAGATTTATCAACAACCTTTCCCCTGCAGCTCTTATGGGCAGAAGTTAGATGTACATGGCATTGTTTATGATTTCTGGCACTGTTGTATGTAACAGTCTCCATATGCTTTCCTTCCCTGCTGCAGTGTCAGATTATGACTACTTCTCAGTGGGTGGGGAGCAGGAAGTGGACCAGCAGGACTTCGATAAGTCCTCCACCATCCCGCGGAACAGTGACATAAGTCAGTCTTACCGCCGCATGTTCCAGTCCAAGCGGCCTGCCTCCACTGCGGGGCTGCCATCCAACGGCGGCCCGGTCATCCTAACACCGGGCACGGCCACCATCCGCCGCACGCCCTCCTCCAAGCCCAATTTACGTCGGCCCTCCGGTAGCATGGGCCCCATCCCCATCCGCACGCCCATGGTGCCCGTTAAGACCCCCACCGTCCCCGAGCTCCCCGCCGGCCTGCCCTTCAGCGAGGAGAGCGAGGCAGCCTCGTCGCCAAGCCCCACCGGGTCACCCACGGCCACAGGAGGAAACACCGGCAGCAGCCCTGCGTCCTCACCGCAAACTCACGCTCCAGACTCGGAGCCCCGTGGCGACACCAACGCGGTGGAGGCCGGGTCGTCCGGTGCCCAGGGGGACCACATGCTCCTGGCCATTCGCCGAGGTGTGAAACTGAAGAAAACCACAACCAACGACCGGTCGGCCCCCCGCATAGCCTGAAACCCAACCCTCCTACTGCATGTGTGTAAGCAGTAAAGTGGGGTGGGAGGGTCTAACATGTAGCAAAAGTTTGTGTTGCGATATAACATGACACCTGTGTCCATGCCTGTGGCAGTAGGAAGGGAAATATGCGGTCTGGATGAGGTGTCCTTAGAAATATATGTGGGTCTATGGGCAGGGAGAGATTGGAGGATTTGAATTTAATATTTCCATGACTTTTCAAATTAGACGAAAAAGGCTCTGTCTTTGTTTTGTACATAAATAATTCTAATTATATTTTGAAGTGTTATACAGTATGTTTATATGTTTTTTTTTGTCATTGATACTCCATTTGTAATCCCCACTTCTGGAAAAAAAAGGTGCCAAAAAGCCTCAAAGCTGAGCGTTTTTCAATAGTTTCATTTCACTTAATAGGATTTATCTTTTCTGTGAAAATGCCAGAGTTAAAGAAAAAATAAAGCAATGTCAAGAGTTAGGGGTGGACAATCTACTAGATAGAGCTGTTAAACTGAAAGAAAAGTGCACTAGAGAACAGCCAGAACTGCAATATGGCATCATCTTTAGGTCTCTTAAATAATTCTCTTATGAAAATCCTTTGATACGTCCCTATAGATTAACATGCATGCCCAAATTTAACATTTATTATGACCACTGACACATACAGCAATTGACTGTGCAGTGTCTGGCAGTATTGTATATAGAACGGTCTAATTAGTCCAGACACATTTGTATGTTTCAACTGAAATTAGGATGAGAGTGTCTGGGGGGATAAAGCTTTAGCATCTCTTTACACCCATCACGTCACATCAGCAGAAATTCCTCCATCTATGTATTCAATACACTACACTTCACTGGAGTGATGCACTTTGGGAAAAGCCAAAGTGTAGATGAACCCAAACCCATGGTCAAACATTTCTTTAAGTTGAAGTTTTGAGTTAAGTCCTCTCCAAGTTGGGGAACCTTTCTTTTTTTTTTTTTATTGATTTCTCTTCACTGTGAGCTGAGCCCCCTAAAAGACTGATGGCCCTCGAGGTTAGTCAAACATGTTCCAAGCATTTCAGTAGACAGACCGCCAATGCCCTGTTGCTACGCAGAAACTCCTTTTGTAACTTTCTGTTACTTCCTGGAGTCAGCTTCTAGGAGATGCCAGCCTCTTCATTTCCATTCATATACACTGGTGGAAATATACATTTTGGATTGGGGAGCTGCTTCAGTATAAGCTTTGCATTTTTTTATATTATATATTTTTACCCTTAACTTATTTCAACACGTAAGGCTCCTGCGAGAACAGGTGGTCTACAAAGAAACTACATTTCCCACAAAGCACCCCCAAAAACCACTCTAAATTCAAAGCAATTACCTCATTGACGTAAGACTACAGCAGTCTAAAACAGTTTTCCCAAGGGAAGTGCTAGCTCAGCTACACTGTTGACATTCACTTTTATGACAAAAGTATAAAGAAATGTATTTCTGCATGTTGCTTTCAAAGTATTAATGTGCATTAGTTAAACAAACAACAACTATTTATCCAAATAAATTCCCTCTTCCACACTCACCACATCCCCATTTTAGAGCTGATGGATATATTGTACAGCAACTGAGGTCTGTGTTATTGTCCCAGAAAAAGCAGACCTCTATAATGTGCGTAGAACAGAGTAGCTGATGCTACATGCATATGACGCTAACATTTTGAACTATCTGCACTTGTGTGATTTCTTGTCTTGATTACAACATAAGTGGTTTATTATAAATGTCAAACAACTGTAGCTGTAACTATGTGTTGTTTTCTTTTTCTTTTCCCCAGAGTACAGCTGTTTAGATAAGTTGCCAAAACGTTACCTTTGTAAAATGATCCAGATGTTAAAAATGCATAAGTTGGTGTTTTTAACCCGTTGTCAGCCTTCAGGATTTCTTAGACACTGTTGCTAATGCTTGCTTCAGTACCATGTCGGTGTATGGAGAGTTGACTTTTTGTTTATATGTTTTCTATCCTGTCTCCTCTGGCCTTTCAAAGATGGTCCCTGTTTCTGTAGTTCTATCCCCTCTCTGTCAAACAGCTGATTCAGCTTACAATAAAGGTGTTGAAAAAAAAAAAAAATGTATTACTACAGCGATCCCTGGTCAGAGAAATGTGACTAGCCGAGGTTTTATAGGATTTTACAATATACATTTATTTATAATTTCTTCAACTCATTCACCAGTTAACAGGAACAACAGGTGCTCATACATGTTGCAACAGGTAGGTGGTGTCTTTACTCTGACCATTCTCAAACTGGTAAATAAATACATTTGTTCAGGACCAGTGGCATGGTTTGAAATCCTAGTCTCAAGACATGCAATGGCAAATCACTGGCCAGTCCTGATCTGCACTCTTACATTGGGCGCTCCCTGGGTCGGGTGACAAACTGCCACCACATAGGGGGGAGGTCACCGTCCTTTCTGGCAGGAGGAAGGGCCTCACCCTTGGGGCCATCGACTGGGGTCTCCTCTTGCAGCTGCTGGACCTAAGGTACACAGAGACAATCTTACTGTACAGGAGGACTGGAGAGCAATTTGTTGAAACAACACTTGAGCAGGTGTTAAGCAGGCCTAAGATCCCTACACATTTTCACTGTACAGATGTGAACTCTTACAGGTAATGGTGCCAAACCGACAACTGTATAAAATGAAAAAAAAATCTGCCACTACTTTCCAAGTAAAGGTTGTGTGTCATACCTCTCTATCCCATGACAGAGCACGGAGTTTCTTCCATTGCTCCCTCTTTGAAAAATAGTCTGGATACATAGCTTGTTCAGAAGGATGCCAATGGTCCAAACACCACTCAGGGACCTGCAAAAAACATGACATTGGAATTTGCCAAATGTACGCTATGCATGAAAGGTAAGGCTGAATTAATGTTTAAAGTGATTACTTGAATGTTACCTTGTAGCATTCGTATCTCTCATAAGAAGTCCCTCCGGGAGAGTCAGGGAAGAGGTAGGGCTGAGGATGTTGATTAGCCCAGAATTCCTCTTCTCCGGCTTTCAGTGCCAAAGTGGCTTTAGCGAAGTCCTTCTCAGTCTTGGTTTCATCAAACCGTGCCCTCAGCAGACAAGCGTAGAAGCGATATTTATCCCTAAAACAGGCGACACATACACAAAGCTAACGCTAATTTAAACGAGAAGGACATGCAAGCAAGAATATAACCCCTAGCTAATAGTTACATATCACAGATAAGAGAAGCATCAACATTGTGTGCAGGTTTTACTGATTTACTGAGTTTATCCGTGATGGCATAGGAGCTAATCAAATTATGAACGATCGCCAGACTGTCAACAGTTTAAGTTGTCTGTTCAAGCTAGTGTGTGACCGATTTGTCTCTCGCCTACAAATCGTACTAGCTAACCTATCATAGCTAGCTAGCTAGCAGGCTAGCATACGTTACCAGCCCATAAAGGCCATTTATGCAGAACTTTTGCTGGAAGTTAACGAATGTCGATACTCACCTAAATACACACCACGATTCGAGGTGCCTTAGAGACTTTTTGTAAAGTCTGAGAACCTTTTGCTGGTGAGTAAGATACGATGCCATGATTTGTGTCCCCTGTCACCTTCTCGACGACGAGAAGTGAATTCTGGGATCATGGAGAATGTTTGTTCGTCCTGTACGTAGTACTTACGCATCAAAAAAGCGTCTTCTTAAATTCAGCATATTATCGAATTTGATTCAACAGCAAATACTATCAATGCAGCGATGTGGTCAAAGTTTGAATATACTGTCCATAGTTTTGGACATTTAAAGAAATCATGGCTTAATCAAAAATAACTACGCACCTACTACAATAACTACGACTTGTGGAATTATGGGAGTTGCCAAACTTGCATGTGGATTTTCTTCCTCCAGCCTGTCCAACATTAGCATTACTGTCATGGCATGTTTTAAATTCATTGGTAAGTTATGAATTTGAATATCATATTGATTTATAGTATATAGTAAACCATTTCCCACAGACACAATTCATGTAAGAACAGCCTATGTGCAATCGGCTCATTGACTTGTTGTAGCAGCTAACGTTAGCCAGAAGTATCGTTCTGTAAAGTAAATTGAGTCTTGCAATGAGATACATTAATCCAGTCTCAGGAAATGTTTTATTATGCACTTTACACCTCATTGTAGAGTTGCTTCTCTCCTGAATCTTTAATTTTGCGCAATTATGTCTTATGTTTCACAAGTATTTCCCCCACATCTATCTGATAGGTTAATGGTTAGGATTTAATCAAAATTCTCTATTTTGTACAGATATTGGAATCAATTTGACAGACTCGATGTTTCGGGGAATGTACCGAGGCAATCAGAAACATAAAGGTATAATAATACGTCTATCTGTAACATGTTCTGCAGCAGCATATTTGTGAATATCTGGATACACTTGCAGGCCAAAACTGGATCTCACTTGTTGCTTATATGTTTTGCAGATGACTTTGACCAGATTATCGAAAGAGCAACCAGTGTTGGGGTTAAAAAGGTAATCTTCAACAGGGAACTCAAATGTAAATTAAGACAAGTACACATAAAAACCTAAACTAATGCAGCAAATTTTCCTTCAGTTTATGATTACAGGAGGAAACCTTGAAGACAGCAAGGAAGCCCTTAAGCTTGCAGAGTCTCGAGGTTAGACATAGTCTGTTATTTTGCAATGATCTTTCACACTTGTGCAAAATATTTGTCTATTTGTTCAGTTTGCCACAAATACTTCCATTTCACAAAGTATTAATTCTCCAACTTTGGACCAGATGAATTTTACAGCACTGTAGGGTGTCATCCAACACGTTGTAGTGAGTTTGAGAACAACGGCCCTGATCAGTACTTTGGATCCCTGAAAGAACTAGCAGTGTCAAACAAAAGCAAAGTGGTGGCTGTTGGAGAATGTGGTCTTGGTGAGTAACAGTCTCCTCCAATCTGTGTACTAACCTCCTATACATATTTATTGAGTTAATGGTATTTCTGTCTACTACAACGTGCTGTCCACTACAACGTACTGATACAGTATCTTCAGTTATGGGTGAATAGCATCTTTGATTCTTTGACTATGGATGTTATATGAATATATTTTTCTATGTTCTAAATTGCAGATTTTGATAGGCTGGAATTTTGCCCAAAGGAAACGCAACTTATGTGAGCTATTTGTAATATATTTCTAAGCACGCATAACTCTACAGTGTTAGCTCGCAGGTATGCTTCTTTCACATGCGCTAATACTCTTCCCTGATTTGGCAGATATTTTGAGAAGCAGTTTGATTTGGCTGAAGAAACCAAACTGCCCATGTTTCTCCACTGTAGAAACTCACATAAGGAATTTATTGGTATGCTATTACTATGATACTACTCTCTCTTTGGTTTTGGATGGGTGCAGAGAGTTGATCTATACTTCCCCTATTCACAGAAATCATGAAGCGAAACAGGGACAGATGTGTTGGAGGTGTGGTAAGAAAAATATCCACATTTGTTATGTTTTAATGCTGATGTAGGGTCCTACCTTTTTATATCTGTGTCATACTTAGACCCTGTATTGGTTTTTCACCTCTGCAGGTGCATTCTTTTGATGGGACCAAGGAGGATGCAGCTGCCCTCATAGACCTAGATTTATACATTGGTATTAATGGCTGGTGAGACACAGTATCCCCTTTTCATAGAGAAGTCTTTTATACTTAACCATGACTTGTCTGAAATCTAACTGGACTATCTATTTCAGTTCTCTGAAAACAGAAGCAAATGTAGAAGCCATGAAGTCCATCCCCTCTGAGAGACTGATGATCGAAACAGGTTTTTACTTCTATCCTGTCTTATGTGATGCAAAAGAATTTACGGAGTGAATAAAAACTCCCAATGATCTTGAAAGGTTAAGCAATATCACACAATCATTTCTATTGTATAATCAATATTGTTACATTAATACAGTTGTCATCCAGTAAATGCACTTCTGCTTTCTTTCTTATATAACAAATTGGGCTCTAGAAATAATTTGCTTTATATGAAACAGCCACCAGTTCTCATAAAACAACTGTTAGCAACCATTCGATATACATAATCAAAGCAGTCACAGACCCTGTAGCGAAGGGAGAGAGAGCAGTCACCCCACACGGCCTTGACCCCGGGTCTACCGGGTACCAAACCTGAACCCTGACCGCAATGCTAAAGAGCCAGGCTCATTGGTGTGGCAGCCAGAGCACTCCGTCACACTGCCCTCCCCTTCAGGAAGTGCACCCAGGCACTTCACGCACACAGGCGTCCCACACGCATTCTCCAACCGTACTTCCGTACTTCCAACCCATCCCATTGTGCCCCACACACTAGTGCCTCACCCATCTCTGGGATCCCTCGCGCAGGGGTCAACCTAGCCGGGGGGTCCCTCATACGTTTCACAGCAAGCCATCCCACTTCTGACACCATATGATGGGAGAGAGCAGACACCATATGCAGCAGTCGCCCCTCGTTATAATGGATTTATTTCCCTTTTACAGATGCTCCATGGTGTGGGGTGAAAAACACACATGCAGGTGCGAAACTCATCAAAACTACATTTCCCACCAAGAAGAAATGGGAATCTGGGCATTGCCTTAAGGACCGTAATGAGCCATGCCATATAATGTAGGTCAAAGGTCAATTTGGAAAAAGAATATAAAATTAGATTTATGTCGCTGTAAAAAATATATTTTTTTGTGTTTTGATTAATTCATCCCATTTGTCAATAGTAAATTGTATACTAAATCTCATTTCACCTCTTTTGCAGACAAGTACTAGAGATTATGGCTGCGGCAAGGAGTGAGGATCCCTTGGAGCTGGCTAATACAGTTTACAACAACACAATGAAAGTTTTCTTTACAGGGAGCTAATCAAGTTCACAATCCATCTGGTTAAATTCACACACAAATGTATCCAAGTAAGAAAATGCTTTTGAAGGACGAAAATAATAAATAAATTTGGTGCAATATGGTGGTATTTGTATATGAGAAAACATGCCTCTTGTTGGTTTTATTAATGTAATAATCCAATGAAACATTATTTTTAGTCTAAAATAATAATAAGTTTGAATAGGTACCATCACCAGAACTATATTAGACATTCAGCAGAGGTAGTCAAGCATGCAGAAGTTAGAGGTGGAAGAAAAGTCTATGCATAACTTTGTATACATGCATTTTGGATTGGATTCTAGCCTCAGTTTAAAACAAAATGGTTAAAAATAACCTAATATTCCACACATAATGCAAACGTGACCACATATCTATAGAGATGCACGCATTAGATGCGCTGTATTAGAGTATTACAAGCATTTCAACTTTTGTCAGATTACCAGTATGTGAGGAAAAACATGGTCACTGTCATCCTTTATTGAGCATTACATAATACACTGATGGCACAGTTGTTCATGAACATGAACTCTGAACTTTTTTTGAACTGGCCTTTGCTTACCTAAAGGCAGAGATTAGTGATTTCTACATCTAAATGCAGCAGAGGAGTACATCGCTTCCATCCTTATCACTGCTCTATTATCCGACGCAGTGAAATACAATTTAGCGCCTGATTAGTGGAATGTAAATAATTCATACAGGTGAGGTAGGAGAACAACAGTTTCACAGTTCAGATGGCTATGCTTAAAAGAGGATGCCAATAACAGGAGAGAGACCTCACATGATGGATAATGTAGATGAAGCAGTGACAGAAAGTAGACAGATGCGCATAAACACAGATACATATGCACCTGACTTCCAATCCAGCTTTATTCAACCTCACTGCCACACGCATGCCATACACAAACAAACCAAGGTACACAGACTACACACCACTGACACAGCCAACCAGTGAAGCCCCTCTGAAACCTCTCCAAATCACTGTAACAACCCACTTTTCAAAATGCTGCCTGCTGTCAATGATACAGCAAACCCAGATCCAAAAGTGTTTTTGAGGACCAAAAAAGTAAAAAATAATCAGTTTTACTCTGTTTTATTCCTGGCGTTTGAGTGTAAAATTCCCCATGCTATAGTCCATATTCTAGCCTCAAAGTTGCTTCCTTTAAATCACCATTAGTCTAAATACTGTTAGTATAAGCCTGCTTATTGAGTGTCAGTATAAGCACAGACCTACACAACCTAGCAGTATGGGCCTTCAACCCTGCCTTTTCCCCACTAACAAAGCGTATAAAGGTGCATGTCAAAGGTTGCATGGCCACACCTTACGGCGATACCGACGTCACGTAGAATTCAAAATCTCTACTTACTTCCGCGTTCTTCGCATAGCAACAGGAGGAAAGCGAAGATGGCGGATCGCGGGGATCCGGTAAAATAACGTGTCCGAAGTAACTTAGTAAGAAGCGACGCTCTTTTGCAAACTGAAGTTGTTGGAATATCCTTATCGGAGGACCTAGTCCTTCTGGGACAACGGCTTGTGCCATGGCGTCAACCAACGTCCGAATCGGTCAACAGGCCTTGGCCGTACTGGATGTGGCACTCCGTGTTCCGTGCATCTTTATTATCGACGCCATTTTTAATTCTTACCATGATCCTGGGACTGGATGGGCCGGGACAGCTGGGAGGGTTTTAATAAGAGTTTTTGGTAAGACACTAGGACAACACTTTTATAAAAAAATGAACGGCTAGTGGCATCAAACTAACTATCGGGAGCTAGCTGTCAATGCTATTCTTTCTGCGCTTGGTGCTTTTTGACGTTAGCTAGCTAGATAGCATTAGCCACTAGTCAGTAGCGACACCTGTCAAAATGAGCTTCGGCCTTCACTCCTTCCAAAGCCGATTTGCTAGCGATAACAACCTTGGCCCTTGTTTTCCGACCTAATTGAAAGCAGTTTTCCTCTCTGTTGGCCAGGATATTATGTTGTTGAAAAGCATCACAGGTAACCAGTGAACTTAACACTGGTAGGAATGTGTCGATAAGTGCCTAGCTAATCAGTTTGTATAACCAGAAGTATTAGCCAGACATGTCACAATCTAAGTTAAAGGTAGTTAAATGTTCTGTACGACAGATGTCCTATCAACCTGCTTATCTACATTTTAGTATTGCTTTTCAGACAATCCTTTTCTTATGAATTATTTTACATATGCACTTTAGTGGGGAAATTATATTTGAATGTAAATAAATGCATGTAAAAAGTTCTAATGCTGTACATAATGTTCCTTGAATACTTTCAGGTGATTGCATCTAGCAGTGTGTATCTAGAGTATGTATTTGTATAAAAGTATATAAAAATATATCTCTGTGTAACTATAAAATAAATGTATTATTCCATCATATATATATATATATATATATATATATATATATATATAATATGTGTGTATATACATATATATATATATATATGTGAGTGAGTGAGGTATATATGTATGTATCTATTTGTCTGGGTAAAGTAAGTATGCTGCCCCTCATTGTAATTAATAGATTTAAATCTGCTCTTTTTTAACCAGGTATTTTGGTATCAAGTGTGGTGCTGGTCCTCTCTCAGAAAGCCCTGTTCAAGTTTTATACACTGTTCTTCGCCGTGATGCTGGGGGCCGTGGCTGTCATGATCAACTACTATGCCACGTCACACATAGACTTCTACAGTGCCTACTACAAAGCGGCATTGGGCTTCCGGCTGCTACCACGCAACGGCCCCACGCTCTGGCTGGGCATGGCAGTTGTGCAGCTGCTCTTCGGTCTTGGTTATGTGGTGCTGCTCAACGTCCAGTCCATGTTTGCTGCATTGGTGTTTGTGGACATCATGATCCCGCTGTGGGGCCTGATCATCGAGCTGCCGGTGGACGTGAGGCAGCTGGTGGCAGTGGCCTCCGGCTTCATCCTGGCGCTCAACACGGCAGCCTGCTTGCTGCTCAAGCTCAAGTGGTTCTACTACTCCTGCCGCTACGTCTACCTGCTGCTGCGCCACATGTATCGCATCTACGGCGTGCAGCTGCTGCTGGAGGACACTTGGAAGCGGATCCGCTTCCCGGATGTGCTGCGGGTCTTCTGGCTGACCCGCATGACTGCCCAGGCGGTCATCCTGGTGTACGTGGTGAAGGTGGTGCGCCACGAGAGCGGACAGCAGGTCACGCTGACGTGGGATGTGTGCTGGGACCTGTTCAGCAACCTGATCATCAGCGGCTGCGACTCCACGCTCACCGTACTGGGCATGAGTGCCGTCATCTCCTCGATGGCGCACTACCTGGGCCTGAGCATCCTGGCCTTCATCGGCTCCACAGAGGAGGAGGACAAGCGTCTGGGCTTCGTGGCGCCGGTGCTCTTCTTCATCCTGGCACTGCAGACGGGCCTGAGCGGGCTGGACCCCGATGAGCGTCTGGTGCGGCTTAGCCGCAACATGTGCTTGCTGCTGACGGCCATATTGCACTTCATCCACGGCATGACGGACCCCGTGCTCATGTCGCTCAGCGCCTCGCACGTTCTCTCCGTGCGCCGCCACCTACCAGTCCTGCTAGTGTCGATGGCGCTCTTCGTGCTGCCCGTCGCTCTCAGCTATGCCCTTTGGCACCACTACGTCCTGAACACGTGGCTGTTTGCCGTGACCGCCTTCTGTGTAGAGCTGTGCCTCAAGGTTGTGGTGTCGCTGACGGTCTACACACTCTTCATGGTGGACGGCTATCACAATGTATTGTGGGAGCGGCTGGACGACTATGTCTACTACGTGCGCTCCACAGGCAATGTCATTGAGTTCATCTTTGGTGTCATCATGTTTGGCAATGGTGCCTACACCATGATGTTCGAGTCGGGGAGCAAGATCCGAGCCTGCATGATGTGCCTGCACGCCTACTTCAACATCTACCTGCAAGCCAAGAATGGCTGGAAGACCTTCATCAACCGCCGCACAGCGGTCAAAAAGATCAACTCCCTGCCAGAGGTCAAGGGTACTGAGCTGCATGACATAGAGGACGTGTGTGCCATCTGCTACCAGGAATTTGCCACCTCTGCACGCATTACGCCGTGCCACCATTACTTCCATGCGCTTTGCTTGCGCAAGTGGCTCTACATCCAAGACACCTGTCCCATGTGCCACCAGAAAGTCTACATTGAGGATGAGGCACGAGACAGGGCAGCTTTCTCCAATAACAACGGCTATGCAGCCCCGGGGGGTGACCTGGACGAGTTTGCAGACCCAGGCAGGGCAGAGGGGGCAGACGCCGCAGCAGGTGGGGCAGAGCCTGACAATGAGCTGCTGGAAGACAATGACAGTATAGAATATGACGAAGATGAGTGGGGCACACTTAATGGAGGCACGCCCATAGAGGAGGACTACATTAATGATGACACAGACTCCAATGGCGACTGATTTATGAAAGTAGTAGGTTATGAAAATATATTTAAAAAAAATATATATTTAAGTTATACCATCTTAATTTTGTCAACATCAGGGATGTCATTTATTTCTGTCTCCTTTTACTTTGTTTTATGTGTTTGTTTCTCAAAGGGCTTGTGGAGGTTTAAATGTAAGGTGTGTGTGTGTGCCTATACAAAGGGGGTGGAGGCTTTGAGTTCAGTGAGAGACGCACATTCCTTTTCTTTTTCTTCTTCTTCCTCCTCCTCCTCTTGGGGACGCCATGGGGGTTAGTGTGTCTGTCTGTGTGTGTGTGTGTGTGTGTGTGTGTGTGCGTGCGCTTTGGGTCTGACAACTCAAAGGGAGGTGGGGAGCAACAGCAGAACGAGAGGTCTGATTAAACGTGACATGCTACTGTAATCACTGATATACCTCTGTCATTACTACTGGTCTCTTGTGTGACCTTGCTTAAATTTGTGTACGTTGTTGTACATGTAATTAAAACAAAAAACTCTTTCCCCTTAGAAAAGACAAGGCTGTATTGCAAATTAGTGTTTTTCAAAAGCCACTGGACATTGGGCTGTTGGTATGAGCAAAACTGCAACCTCTACACTTCACCGTTTTACTCAGACAATATCTGTGTTAAAACATCAATCTCTGCATTTCAACTGGACAGTTCTATTAGTGATGTTGAAGGCAACCACTGCTTTTGGTATTTTGTTGTTTCATTTGCAATTGCTCCCTTTTTTTGTTTCAGTTTAGAATTTGGCACATTGGCTTACTGAAAAAGAGCAAGATGCTATTTGAAAATAATTAATTTAATGCAACAGGCAGAGCAACTGGTGAAAAATGTATGTGAGTGCTAATTTAGGGTATTCTAATCAGGAAGTGAAAAAAATTGATTTATTCTGTGGAATAGTTGTGCTTTCACTTTCTGTTAATGATGAAGGAATTTTATGATTCATCTTTTTTTTTGCTTTTGAAAAGGTGCAAATGTTAATTTTGCCTTTTGCTTTAAAGGTAATGTAAATAAAAATAATCTTTAATAGTGATCTGGTTGTTTTTTTAAGTTGAATTGAAAGGTGCAATATTTGGTATTGTTGTGGAAATATTAAAATGGTTGGTAACACCCTTCATCATTGTAACCCTTATAGTTCCGTAAGAAGTGTTTCCCAATAATCGTATTGTGTCCTCAACCGGTTTCAAGCGTTATAACTGTCTTAAAATATCTTCCAACTAAAAAAAGAAAGAAAAATTTCACTCGGTTGAAAGAAGCATCAAAATGATTACGAACCATAATGCATACATATTTGTAGACATTTCTCTGTCTCTCTCCCTGTCATTTCCCTTTTTTGAAAGGTGTTAAGCTTTGGATATTTCTTACAACAAAAACTACATGTTGCACCTTTTAATAGCTAACTGGTTAGATTTAGTAACTACACTGTTTTTACAGCGTCTCTGCATTTGTAGGTGGCCCCATTTCGTCTACTGTCTGATTGCTGTCAAGTAAAACATTTTAAATCGTAAGTTCAAAAGTAAGACTAAAGAATTTTGAAAATGAATATTATTTGCATAATGAGCTTGGTTTTATCAAGGCATCCATGAAGTCGCGGAGCTGACAACAGATGTTGCTGTAGTTGAAACACCACTAGATGGCACCATAACACCTCTAAACAAAAGAAAAATATTCGTTGTTTTTAAATGAGAACTACGTGTAAAGGTTTGTCGTACTGTCATGTCGTGGATAAATTATATACGTTGTCACTGCTTCATTGTTTGTTATCCACGCATAATTCCAATGTTAGATTTAGGGAAGTGTTGTCAAAATAGCTGTTCGTCATGCTCTAAAAGAAGCTTTAAGGAATACATCTCCTATGATGCATTTCTAGGCATAGGTTAACGTTAACCAGAGTCAACGATCAAACAACCATGCCCTTAAAGTAATCAATCATAATTAAAACCGTCGATTTAAAAAACAGTTATGTTACTTTTTTCGTGCAATCTGATCATTACTGTGATATAGGAAAAGTGCTGAACGTGTCCAACAAAAGCCAAGAATGCGGGTGGAACTACAGGGAGTGTATGAGGGGATGTTTCCACTTGACTCATCACATGTGGTTGCTTGTAACGTTACTCCACGAAAGACGGAGTCCACTTGAGCACCAGCTAGCTAGCTTAAGGAGATTCCTGCACTTCCTGGCTTTTATGGAAACATGCTATGGATTGCTCAACCTAACATCAACTATTTGGTGAGGCGTAATTCGAAGGCAACTATTTTAAATGCGCTGTGAAATTCTATGGTGGGATAACTTAACTGGAGCTGGCGTCAATGTCACTCTAATAACAGTCAGTTACTATGTTAACCAGAGATTGGTTAACTTACCTTATTTTTTTTAGCGTGTCCACTTTCTGCTGTTTAACATAATTTACCATCTACCGTTGACCAAGTCTCTAGTGTTGTCTAACTTCGATAGTTATTTGAAAAGTGGCTAAGGTTAATGCAGCCTGTGTAGCTAACTAGATAGCTAGCTAACAACTAAGCTGTCACAGGGCGACAACCAACATAAACGCAGAGCAGAAAGTTTCTGATGTCGTGTGTCAAAAGTCACACAGTAAACACCGCTGAGTTAACAGAGATAACACTTTGAACGAACTGTCCGACTTGGTACAACATCCTGGTATTTGTATGGATCACACTTGCTTTTGAACCAATATATTTAACACCTTCCAGGTTGGATGGTCTCAAAACCAGACTTGTGAAACTGCCAGGTGAGTTGGGTTCTGGTTATTTTTCATTAGTAGCTAATAAGTCAAGTTGCTAAGTCATAATGGCTAACGTTTTACCAGACCTGTCAGTTTAACAGTGGCGCAGACTGAGATCCATGGTTACTATGTTGCTTCTTTTTCTGATTATCGCGATTACAGGTGCTTCATTTCCCAGACCCTCGTACCAAAATGATGAAGTTGTGTCTTCAAAGGGCTCTTCCGAGCTCTGTCTTACTAAGAGCTAAAGTTGCATCTGAATTCGGCAAGCCACCGTTTTTGGCATCGCACTCTCAAAGGTGTTTTCTTGGAACTCACAAACGTAAAGACAAGCTCGAGCCCTTCAACTCCCCTGAAGGAGCTAGAGACTTCATCTACAGCCTTCAACCACAGGAACGAACGTGTTTACTGAAGGAACTACAGAGCTTTGAATCCATAGCTATCGCCCAAGGTAAGATGAGATGGCGAAGCCATAACACCACATGTTTATAAGAAATCATAATGTCATGAAAGCATACGTGTAGACCCAGAAAACCGTGAACAAGTATCTACCATGTGTGCTTGTGAAGAGAGAGGGAAGGTGTTACATGATTCACACTGTCGGCTGCGCAGGCGTTGGCTGTGCAGCCACTTTTGTCCCTCCTGTGTCACAGGACATTCCTTGCCTTGTGTGCTTTACCTTCAAAACTATTCAAGCCATTTTTTTGTCGACAGCTGTCAAATACGTTATGATACTAGGCCTTAATGGCTGTGGTGCCCCACCATGTTTTAACGGGAGAACAGCTCCTTGAGTGTTTGCAGAGTTCTCTGGGAGGGTGTATCTGCTGTGTGGGTGTATAGAGAATGTTGGTATTTTAGGGAATGTTGAAGACCAAGGTCAGCCTCCTGCACTTTTCCTAACTTCTGACACTCCTATCCTCATTCCTGGGGCTTTCTCTTTCGTTTAAAGTAGTCCTATGCAAACTATTTTTGAGAAGCATCTCATGTGGTCATGTATCGCAAGGTCTTCATACCCTCCAGCCAAGAGAAAGGTATGAAATTGCAGTGGGCTATGAATCCTCCTCCTCCTCAGATTCAAAGGCCTTTCTTCAGTTCTTAGATGGTTGAACTCGAAGCCCTGTCCTGGCCCCAGTGTTGGCACCTCTCCTAAAGATAACTAAGCTCAAAACAAAAGCTGCTTGCTGCCTGGAAAAGCTGTGAATCCCATTGTATGCATCACTATATTTGCAGATTGTGGTGAAATCGCTGAGTTAGAGGTGTAGAGTTCTGATGTGAGAGCTTGCAGATAGTGAAACCTACGTTTGGTGACACAAGAGACTTTGATATCCTATGGCATTGGTGAGACATTGTGGTTTGGAACAAAACAAATCCTATTGCCCTTTTCGCATACATTGCAACAGTGGCAAAATGCTTAGTGTGGAACATGAAGTGTACTAGAATATACTTTGTAGTATAATATACTAGAATAGTATTGTTTAATCAAAACAATGAATTGGCTGATTATTGCCCATAGATTAGCCTCCAACAGTAATACTTGCTGTGGCTTCTCGGGCTGGGGATATGCTGCTGGGGAACTGAACCACTATCTCCGGTACTGCCCCAATTCTGTCTCTTGCCCCAAGGCCTCCCATCAGTCATTTATCCAGAGGGCCTCTGAGACTCTGTCTCTGGGTCACTGCCTGGGTAGATCTACCGTTCCATCTCCCATCTCTCCGCGCCCACCACCGTGAAAGTCGGCACAACTTTACTCACAGCACTGATTTAGCCCTTGGGGCATTCCTATACAAAGGTGGCACTCGAGCGCTAGAGCTCCGCCTTTAGGTTTATGGTGGACAGAGGAACAGTACAGTCTGTTCTCCCTCTTCCCGCAGACGATGCTTTAAATTGAATTGGGAGGTTCTTTCTTTAGCTCATGGAACCTTCTGGGATAAATGGAGCGGTGGAGCAGAATATAATATCTGAAGGATTGTTAGTGTCTGCGACTGTCTCCCCTGGTGTACTGACCTCTGACTGATCCAGGAACAGTCTCAGGGCTAAAGGATGGCAATTGGGGTTTGTGCGAGGCAGCTTCAGTTCTCTCCTGGGAGTCCATTAGCTGAAGGCTTGATGACTTGCAGTGCTGCCGAGCAAGAGTAACCTTTGAACCCCAAGCCCATGGTACATGCAGATTTTTAAAGTTCATTCTGTATATTTGAATGGAAAAGAAGGAAATTACTTACTGGGATGGAAAAGGCACTCCATAGCAGAAAGCATTATGCAGTCTTAATTATTCTGCCTGATTAAGGTATAGCTCTGTCTCTGTCCCCAAAGAGAGCTTCATGCTTCAAGGACCCAAACTGCTCTGCTTATAATGTATTTTTCCCAGCCAAAACACTGTGCACTGTCTTGTTGTCAGTCAGTTTCTCGTAAATAGATCTTTACCTTGTTAATTGCTTGTTCATTCTTTGTTTTAATCATTCTGCTTCATATTGACTTGACTTAAACACCTCAGCAATTTCTCGTTGGCACTTTTATATTGTTGTAAATGTAAGGAGGTCGTAAAACGAGCCTAGGCTTGTCCCTTTGGCTTTCTGTTGAAAAAGAAGAAGTGAAAGACTTGCTAGTCTTTTTAGCTGTCTCATTCAGCCTTTAACTGGTGAGAAGACTATGATGAGTAGTTGTTTTTAATGAATTTAAAACACTTTTATTTGCATAAAGGGAACTACCTCCAATAATGAGAAATTCTCATTTTAAGAATGTGATGTTTGTGGCCTAATTGTCTTTCCTGTCCTCTCTTTCAAACCACCAGGGCTTATTATTAACCATTTATGACATGAGGTTAACCCTCCTTTCACGGGAGGCCCTGCGGTTTGTTATCACCATTTCAGATGGCCCACAAACTGTAGTTTCACAGGCCATACTTGAACATGGTTTCCATGGCACAATTGCCCAAACATGGTTTCAGAAGGCATGCATCCTGACATGCGAATTCACACACCATTTCAGATTGCCCACAAACTGTAGTTTCACAGGCCATACTTGAACATGAACTTCCTGAGGGTTCTGGTTCTGGTGAGGTGTTGACTGGGTCTCATTTTTAAAACCTTAATCAGAAATGTCCCTGAGACTTTAAAGCCCTTCAGTGATCTGCCAGCGTTGCTGTGGTGACTTCGCCATCAGTGTCACATGCCCCTGCAGAGAGTGTCTGAAGTGATGAGCTTGGTTTCATTTGCTGCCAGTGGGCATGCACATTGTGTGTGTGTGTGTGTGTGTGTGTGTGTGTGTGTGTGTGTGTGTGTGTGTGTGTGTGTGTGTGCTCATGTGTTAAAAAGAGAATGTGAGAAAGTGACTGTGTGCGTCTGTGCCATAATCAGGCATTGAGACATTCTTTGAGTGCATGTGTGTGAAGTGTGAGAGGAGGACCGAAGAGACTATGTGTGTCTGCCATTATAAGCATATTCTCTTACCACACCAATTGGCTCTATGTGTGCTACGGGAAGGCAGAGATGATAACATGTTATTGTGTGTGTGATTGTGTGGTGTAACACAGTGCGTGTGTGTGTGTGCGTGTATATGCATGTTTACAGCAGGCTGTAAGCTGCTCTCCTCACCATGGGCAATGAGTGACCTTACACGCCTGTCAGCATCTCAGGTCATTCGAGCACATTAGCAAACAAGCCCTGTGTGCTGAGACATTACCGATTTATTTCTGTCCTGCGCTCGACATTAACTGCCGAGTGCATTGTAATGGTACATGGATCCAGGGATTTTGCGGATTGGTAGCAGCTGTCACATTAGCAGCAGCAGCAGCAGCAAGAAGGAGCACAGCTCATTATACAGAGGCCCGCTTTGTGTGCTGGCCCATTGCGTTCTGGAAACCCTCCGCCCCGCTGTCCTCCACTTCTCATTTCCTCCCTCTCTCTCCCTCCGTTTGCTTTGTTGTCGTCTGTAATTTTCTATGTCTCATGCACCATTCATCTCTCCCTCCAGCCCCTACGATTCCTAGACTGCGCCCTACTTCCCTCATCAGCAGTGCAGGTCCAGGGAGAGAGGGTAGGGCCCTCAGCCTGCCTGTGTGTGCCGAGCCGAGCCACACTGAGCTGATATGAGCTCAGGCGGAGCTGAAATAGGCTGACTTGTCATGGCTGCCCCCTGTCTATCGTGCTCACGCCCACTCTGTCTGTCCTGTCTGTCCGCGCTAGTGTCAACACTCTCTTCCCCTCCCCCGGCCCCATCCCCTACACAGCTCACACACACACACACACACACACACACACACCTCAAAACCATGGCGGGTGCCATCAGCATGACGGGCCATTGCTTCCCCATCCTGGTTATGCTGTGTGATCCCCAAGGTATGTTTGCTTTATTGCAGTGGTTCTCAAAGTGGGGGGCGCGCCCCCCTGGGGGGGCGCGAACACTCTCCAGGGGGGGCGCGATGTCACAGACGGAGAAAGAAAAAAAAACCGCCGACCTGTCACTGGTTAGTGAAAGCTCCCTCAGTAGCGAAATGCAAGGGGCTGGACTGACCCAAACAAATAAAATAAACAAATACTGTTTTGCTCCTGATCCACCAATCAAAACGGAGTATTATCATTTCAACGCGAGTAGCACCTCCGCTTCCGAGTATAAAAACAAAACGCAGGCATGGAGGTAAGCGCTCACCCTGAGACGACACTTTGCAGAGTTTGTGCAATTTCTCTTGTTTCCTCTATCATTCAGATATTCATTGCTTTATAAACAGTATTTTTAAAGACTCACTCCTTCCTTAGTAATACCTTACTGCACTTGCAGTAGGTCTATTCGTAGCCTATTCTAAGGAGTAATTTGCTCCACAATCTTTTAGAAAAGCTCGTAGCCCCGAGAGCTAGCCTAGCTAGCTACCTTTTCCAACTACAGCTAGCCCTTTTCTCCTTAACACCTAGCCTACCTTTACATTTTTTGATCATCCACCGCAACAAATAAAACACCAGCACTTGAATACTATTTTGTGCTGTCCCTGTCTACATTGTGTACAGTTCGTTTGGTTAGGAATCATTGCCTAGCACAGCCTTATCCATTGTTCGTGTGCAAGTCGTTCACAACCACACATACAAGAACACGACGTTGAAATTAGAACTTTATTAACTTCATACGCTGTATCAGCAAACAAACACAACATGGACAAGTTTCTGATTCGTAAAAGTCAGAAAGAGAAGCCTGTGGACTTCTTTAAACATAAACGTGATGGCCTCCAGCAACAACGAACCACCATGTCCAAGCATAGCACTATCTCCAAGCAGTGTCTGGAGCATCTTATGTAGTTGCTCATAGAATTGCTAAGCTTGGCAAACCCCATACAATTGCCGAAACACTGATTTTGCCGGCCACGCAACACGTTTAGAATAATGATAGGTATTGTGCTGAGTTTAGCTCCTATGTCAAATTACACTGTATCACGCCGAATATCAGAAATCAGTTTGGGTCCTATTTCAAAGAGGACTACCGTTCATTCGCCTGAGTTCGGGATCCATTTCTCTGCTCAGCAGATGAGCTGTCACTAGACATGAAAGAGCAGCTGAAGAGTGACAGTAGACTTAAGCATCTCCCCTCTTTCGTCATTCTTTTTTTTGTAAAGATCACAAGAGGCCCATAATAATAACAGTATCCTAATGATAGCAATAATACCACTTATTATTATTATGATAATAATAATAATACAATAATAATAATTGGTCGATAATCATTAATTATAATAATACCTACTATTACTGATAATAATAATAACAATAATAAAAATAAATAGTTATAATAATTGTCTGTATGGGCCTAACAATAACAATAGCCTAACCTTGACATGTCAGGCCTATCAATAACAATACACTATCTATCTATCTATCTATATATGGTGGTGTAGTTGAGGGCGGTGGCGGCGGGCCGCGGGTGGATGGGGGGGCCCCAACTACCCCTAACCAGCTTTGGGGGGGCCCAGCTTGCAAAAGTTTGAGAACCCCTGCTTTATTGGGTAGGTGGCATTGGAAGTATGCAGCTCACATGCCCAGTCTTGTACTCCTCTGTGTGACTGTAAGTAGCACCTCAGCACCACTGAACAACCTGCTGCAGCTTGGCTTGATTTTCATTTTTGTCTTCTGAGTGATGTGTCCCTACTGCACTGCTGTTGTGTAGAGCTGCTGAAGCTGAAGCTATGCTTATCCTTATTTGGTCGCACCAAATAGTGTTGACAAAGATGTCTTGGGAGCTATATGTCCCCAGAGGGTATTATGACCTTTGGACAAATGCAGCTCCACTAAAAACTGAATCATTCCTCAGTCAATTGCAATTGATTACTAGAACAGTGTGTGTGTTTGTGTTTAAAACAAATATGTTTAAAACAACATTTAGTAAAAATAGATTAAAAAATAAATAAATCTACAAAAAATTGACCACAAACTTCAGGTTACAGATAGTCCGACACTTTTCTGAAACAGTTATAGCGTTATCGTTAGCTGATATCGGGTGTGAGAGAGACAGACCAAGAGAGGGGGAATGCAGAAGATCAAACAAGGCCGCCTCAAGAGGCCTTTTCATGGAGACTCAGATTCCCCTCCAATTTAATTGGGAGCGGTTCCCTCCTTATGCCTCACATTCAAACAAGCAGAGAAGCGCTAATTTGCTCTCCAAGGATAACGAGCAGGCTTTTAAGAACAAGGAGGGTGCGCTTTATATATTTATTTTCTCTTTCCTAACGAGTGCGTTCACCGGTCGTGTGATGTGTTCTCCGGTGAAGGCATCCAGACAGGAGACAGATGGTGACTGTTTCCCCACCGCACATGAAAGGTTCTCATTATTCTCTCCTTCCCAGACTCCCCATTCCAGTGAAAATCTATTAAGGGAAACACAAATAAGCTTCTGTCATTCTCTCTACAGAGGCTTTTGGTTGACTTCCCCAGGTACAGGCAAAACACACACACACACACACACACACACACACACACACAATCTCTCTAATTAGGGGAGATATACTTTGCCCTGCAGCATCCAAGTAGCAATCTCAAATTGAGAGAGGTGTCCGTAATGAAGCTGTCTCTAGACATGAGGAGTGCAGTCTGCCCATGCAGGTGTGTGATTGGCTGCAGAATGAAGTGTTTGACACACGGGATTGATTCATGCCTCGAGAGACTGTTGGTGGGTGATGAGATGGATGCCCAGTGTTTTGGTTTTCTGGAAAGATGAGCCAGTGTTCCGTACTTCCAAAATAGCTGTGTGTTTTAGAAATTCACCACTGAATTGCGTATGTAACAAAAAAAATGGAGCTGGGAATTTCTGTAGCATCAGTTCTTTGATCATTTTTGTTTTCATCTGCATTTATGCTTAGCTTGTCGGCATGTAATTGTTATATCTCAGTCCTGTCCTCACTGTGGGTATGCGTATGAAGGGGTCTGTGATACCAGGAAGATGTAGGTAGAGCTACAAACAAAAGTGTCAGCCACCGGTGGTCATCAAAATCGGGAGAAGTGCTGAGTTGCCATGTTTACCGTTGGCATGGTATCATCAACGAATCATCAGAAAAAACTGGCAGCGTTGTCACCATAATCATCAGTTTTGCCAGGTCTCCTACTGAGAGCTTTAGGAGTATAAAATGGTGTTAATGTCAGGGCACTCATCCACTGCTGGCTGACCCCAGAATATCCAGAGCAAACCACTGACCCAGAAGTCCAATAGGTCACAACTGGACGTGACCTCATCATCCCATCTGCACTATGATTGGCCTGTGCAAAGTCGTTGAAGCACGCTATGGGTTGACCTGCAATGCCAAGCACTCCTGCTCTCGGACTATAAATACCGCCCCAATAAATCTGAACCCTCAGACACTTGGAAGAGTCCTTGACCTTTTCCTTGCGCTGCAATCGCTTCTGCTAGCAGTGATCTAGACGGGTCACCGTTTGTGCTCATTTATTTGTTTGTTCAGTCAGCTGTTCATCACCAGCACAGATGCCAGCCTGGCATGATGCCCAGATGAGCTTCTCTCTGAACCTCTGAGTCACCCATCGGCCCCCTGCCAGAGAGTTAACCACAGTAACGCTGAACAGGCCCACGAGGTCCCTCTTCACTCGGAGCGTAAACATCATGGGCTTACGCAAGGTTAGGAGAGGACGCCGCTGCTGTTCACCCCCAAGGCAAACTTGCCATCATACACAAAAGCCATAAGGAAGCCATTCATTAAAACTAGAAACAGAACAGCAGCTGCACTTGAAGTGCACTCTCTCTAGTATTCAGAAGCAGTGTCGGGGGAGTTGGGGACGGGAAATGCACAGTGTGGCCCAGATGCAAAGCAAACAGATGATTCTCCGTACCGCTGCGGCCTGGGCCAGCGAAGGAGACGGAGGCTGTCCAGACCGTGTATGGCAGGAGTAGCAACACTGCAGTCACCAGGGGCAGGGCAAGGAGAGCCGCAGGAGAGGCTGGCCCAGCTGTTGGGTGGGGAAAATAGAAAGGTCCTGCGTACTCACATGCCACTACTCAACCCTGAGGCCCTCTGCAGCCATATGGCTAGCAGGGCTAAGAGGACGTTTATATTTAAAGAGCTGTTTGCTTCTCTCGATAGGGCTGGATGCAACCTGCTGTGCACGATGACTGTTTGTGTGTGTCCTGTTGAAAGATCGTCGTGTTTATGGTGAACTTCGGGTGGAAACAGCAGCTGTTATACTGTATTGTAACTGTTTTGTTACGATGTGTCTGGTTGGGAGGTGAGAGAATAGATGTTTTGTCACAATGTTTAACATTCTATTGTGTTTCCGTTATGGTTCGTGCATTTCAATAAGTGTTTTTATTTCAAGTTGTCATTTTACAAATCAAGCCTTAACTGTCAATTCGCGTGACCCGTTTATAACTATAAATAAGACAAACGAACTAATCAGTTCAGCCAATTCAAGCGTATTATTTAATGTTCGTGTTATCTACAGCTAACCTGCATACATCTGGACCTTAACAAGGCATCGTTGGTATGTTTTATCCTTTGTTGTGAATTTTGTGAGATACAATATATGTTTATTTAACCTATCGTAACTGTATGCAATGACTATATGTTTATGCTCGAATTTATTTGTCTATGTCTTTTGTAAATTTCAGTTTACACTTCCTATCTATTATCATTAAACCTGTGGACTACGTACATCTTCAGAGTCGTGATTTGTAGGAAGAGTTTAGCTGGCTGTCAGCGTAGAGCTTACCGAAGACGGCACAGTAAACAACGAGCTTTCAACAGGCAAGATAACGCAAGCTAACAGCTAACCGCCATGTCGTTGCCAAGGGCAACCACATCTTTAAATACACGCTCGGAAGCTCAGTGCTCAGTGAGATCCAGCGCATCATCCATAAGGTCTGCGGCAGTCCAAGCTAGAGCAAGAGCCGAAGCAGCAAAGGCACGTCTGCTCTACTTTGAAGAAGAGGCTAAATTGAAATTGAAGTTGGAATTGCTTAGGCATAAAAGAGAGGCAGCTGCAGCCATTGCTGAAGCGGATGCACTTGAGGCTGCTACTGATGAGAATAGTGAGGGAGACAGGTGTGGGCTAAACATGGACTCTGTCCCATTGGTGGCTTCAGAACGCACAAAGCGATATGTGGCTGAACACATCAAAGCTGAGTCGTATCTGCATCAGAACAACACTACTCCACATCCTCTCCCCTCACAGCAGCCTCTCATCCACACAGAAGAGTATATCCATGGGCCACTAGCCAGGATGTGTGAAGATGCTGATCCGCCTCGCGTCGGGTTCAGCGGTGAGCATGTTGATCCTGCACGCCATTCCAGGCCACATAGTTGCAACAGTCCTTCTCATGCATGTTATGCCATACCACCGAGCTCTGATAATGGCTATTCACATGTAAATGACTTTGTAAGATATTTAGCCCGCCGTGAACTTGTGGCTACAGGCCTACTTCATTTTAACGACAAGCCACAAAACTACAGAGCATGGAAACGCTCCTTTCTGAATGCCATCAGTGGCCTTAATCTGACACCGAGTGAGGAGATGGATCTTCTGTTTAAGTGGCTGGGCAAGGAGTCAGCAGAACACATTGAACAGATAAGAGCAATCCACATACACCACCCAGAAGCAGGACTGGCCATGACATGGAACAGGCTCGAGCAAACGTACGGCTCAGCAGAGGTAATAGAAAATGCTCTGTTCAAACGCATTGACAGCTTCCCAAAAGTAACAAGCCGAGATGGATCTATGCTGACGAAGCTGGGCGATCTATTAATGGAACTGCAGGCAGCTAAGGGTGAAGGAGACCTGCCCGGCCTCGCTTTCCTTGACACGGCGAGGGGCGTCAACCCAATCGTACAGAAACTCCCATCTCGCCTTCAGGAGAGGTGGGCGACAGCAGGCGCAGCCTACAAGCGTCAGCAACAGGTGAATTATCCTCCCTTTGCCTTCTTTGTGGATTTTGTCTGCCAGCAGGCATGCATTATGAACGATCCCAGCTTCAACTTCATCGCCAGCACAGACACGGCTCCCTGGACAGAGAAAACAGCATGGAAGCCAAACAGACAGCGAGAGGTCTCCGTTCACAAGACAGAGGTATCCCCCAGAGCCACATCTGACATGGGTGAGCCACCTACAAACAACGGTGATAAACTGTGTCTACTGCACAACCTGCCACACCCTCTGCGTAAGTGTCGGGCATTTAGAGAGAAGCCCATTGAAGAGCGCAAAACACTGCTCAAAGATAACAATGTGTGCTTTAAATGCTGCTCTTCATCGTCCCACATAGCAAAGTACTGCAAGATCAACGTACAGTGTTCTGAATGTAAGAGCGACAGACACAACACAGCACTTCACCCTGGACCTGCACCCTGGAAACAAGAGGTCGGCCATGCTTCTGAGCACGGCGGGGAGCAGGAGGGAGCTTCACCACAGTCTCATGTCAACAACAAATGCACTAAAGTCTGCGGTGGCGAGCTCACAGACCGCTCGTGCTCGAAGATATGCCTCGTCAAAGTGTATCCGACTGGCCATAGAGAAAAAGCAGTGAAATTGTATGTGATCCTGGACGAACAGAGCAACAGGTCACTGGCTCGTTCACAGTTCTTCGACGTGTTCAACGACCAAAGTCCAAGCGCTCCATACACACTGAGAACATGTGCTGGAGTGAAGCAATCAGCAGGCAGAAGAGCCAATGCTTATGAAGTAGAATCCTTTGATGGAACTGTTCGCATACCATTACCAAGTCTCATAGAATGTAATGACATCCCGAACAACAGAGAGGAAATTCCAACCCCCGAAGTGGCTCTCCATCATGCTCATCTAAGGTCATTGGCACACCGCATCCCAGACATCGACCCCCAAGCCCCAATCATGCTTCTCTTAGGACGGGACATTATCAGAGTGCATAAAGTCCGCAAACAGGTGAATGGCTCTCACAACCTGCCCTTTGCACAGAAGTTGGACTTGGGGTGGGTCATTGTTGGAAATGTGTGCCTAGGCAATGTCCACAAACCACTGACAATCAGCACGTTCCACACGAACACCACAGAGCTGAAACGCCCCACTCTCTTTGCTCCATGCCCCAACGTGTTCCATGTGAAAGAGAACTTCAGCAGCGTCAACATCACTGGTCAGCCCCCAGCGTATCCTGCTGACCACCTCACCTGTGAAGCCGATCACCTTGGATGCACGGTGTTCAAGCGGACCAAGGATGACGATCAGGTGGCTCCCTCCATTCAGGATGCCACTTTCATGAAGATAATGGATGAAGGCCTATGGAAAGACTCAAACAACAGTTGGGTGGCACCATTACCTTTCAAGAGTCCACGCCCACGGCTCCCAGACAACAAGCCACAAGCGCTGAGGCGCCTAATGTCTCTCAAGCGGAACTTTGACAAAAAGCCTGAGATGAGAGAACACTTTCTCAGCTTCATGGACAAGATGTTACAGAACAGCCATGCTGAGTTAGCTCCTCCTCTCAGTGAAGATGAAGAACGGTGGTATTTACCAACGTTTGGGGTGTATCATCCGAAGAAACCAAAGAAAATTCGTGTGGTGTTCGATTCCAGTGCCCAGTACAACGGCGTGTCACTCAATGATGTACTGTTAACGGGACCTGACCTAAACAACACGCTGCTCGGAGTGCTGATCCGGTTCAGAAGAGAGGCTATCGCCTTCACAGCCGACATAGAACAGATGTTCTATTGTTTCGGGGTAAGAGAAGAAGACCGGAACTTCTTACGTTTTCTTTGGTTCCAAGACAATGACCTCTCCAAAGCCATCGTGGATTACCGCATGAGGGTCCACGTCTTCGGAAACAGCCCTTCACCTGCAGTAGCTATTCACGGCCTACACAAGTCTGTTCAAGTCAACGAGTTCCACATCGACCCAGATGTGAAACACTTCGTGATGCGGGACTTCTACGTCGACGATGGGCTGAAGTCCCTGCCCACAGTTGAGGCGGCTGTCGACCTGCTAAAAAAGACACAGGAAGTTCTCTCCAAGTCAAACCTGAGACTGCACAAGATCGCAGCGAACAGCAAAGAGGTCATGGAGGCCTTTCCATCCAGTGACCACGCAAGTGACCTCAAAGACCTTGACCTCGATGCAGACATGCTTCCGCTCCAACGCAGTCTTGGACTCGACTGGAACCTCCAAACAGACAGTTTCCTGTTCAACGTCTCCTGCGAGACAAAGCCTTACACCCGCCGCGGTGTCCTGTCAACCATCAATAGCCTCTACGACCCGCTTGGATTCGTCGCACCTGTCACAATCCAAGGCAAGGCTATCCTGCGAGAGCTCACCGCTGAGAACGGCGACTGGGATGCACCCTTGCCTCAAGCCATGGAGGATGCCTGGACATCATGGAGAGCCTCTCTGTCCGAGCTCTCTAAGCTTTCCATTCCCAGATGCTACACACAGGCTTCACCGTCAGCAGCAGTAAGAAGAGAACTGTGCATCTTCTGTGACGCGTCAGTCAAAGCCATCGGTGCTGTGAGCTACCTCAAAGTCACAAACGCTGATGGGAACCACCAGATCGGATTTGTCATGGGAAAAGCTAAGCTGGCCCCCCGCCCTGAACACACAGTGCCAAGACTTGAACTTTGTGCGGCGGTGCTTGCTGTTGAGTTAGCAGACTTGATTTCAGCAGAACTAGACCTGCAGCTTGACACCATAACCTACTTCTCAGACAGCAAAGTGGTCCTGGGCTATATCTGCAATGAGACCAGGCGCTTTTATGTCTACGTCAGCAACCGGGTGCTACGCATCCGAAGATCCTCCCGCCCAGACCAGTGGTGCTACGTGCCAACAGACCAGAACCCGGCAGATCACGCAACACGTTCTGTTCCTGCTGGCCACCTGAACGACACCAACTGGCTGAGTGGACCCAAATTCCTGTATAAGCCAGAGCCCAGCCTCTCTGAGAGTGCCTTTAACCTTGTTGACCCAAGCTCAGACCCAGACATCCGCCCTCTGGTGTCTACTTTAAGCACCATAGCCTCGTCCAAGCAGCTTGATTCTCAACGCTTCGCCAAGTTCTCCACCTGGAAGTCACTGTCTCGTGCAGTCACTCGCCTCATCCACATAGCTCGTCACTTCAAGACGACTCAGAGAGAAAACAGTACATGCAAGGGCTGGCATTACTGCAAAGCAGAACTCACAGTTGAAGAATCAGAGAAAGCTTCAGTCATAATCATCCAAGCAGTTCAACAGGAAATATACAGTCAAGAGATAAAGTGCATTCAAAAGCAAGAAAAGATGCCAAAAACAAGCCCTCTCAGAAATCTGGATCCGTTCATTGACACACATGGCCTTCTCAGAGTCGGAGGTCGCCTTCACCTTTCAAACCTTGAACAGAGTGAAAAGACTCCTCTGATTATTCCCGGTCAGCATTGCATCGGCACTTTGCTCATCAGACACCACCACGAACAAATCCATCATCAAGGCCGTCACTTTACAGAAGGGGCGGTCCCGCTCAGCTGGCCTTTGGATAGTTGGTGGGAAGAAAAGAGTGAGCAGCATCATCCACCAGTGCATAACCTGCAGAAAACTCAGAGCTCCACTCAGCATCCAAAAAATGGCTGATCTGCCAGCTGATCGTCTGTCAACAGACCCTCCATTCACAAACGTGGGTCTGGATGTCTTCGGCCCTTGGAACGTTTCATCACGCAAGACCAGAGGTGGCTTCGCACACAGTAAGAGGTGGGCGGTGATCTTTACGTGCATGAGCATAAGAGCTGTGCACATTGAAGTCATAGAATCCCTCGACACGTCTAGCTTCATCAACGCGCTACGGCGCTTCCTTTCGGTACGCGGGCCAGTCAAACACATTCGTTCAGACCGCGGCACGAACTTCATCGGTGCCTGCAAAGAGTTGAAGATACCATCCAACATTGACAGCTCTGCGGTAAAGACTTACCTGTCAGACAAGGGCTGCACTTGGACCTTTAATCCTCCGCATGCATCCCATTACGGCGGAACATGGGAAAGAATGATAGGACTGACAAGGAGAATTCTGGACTCAATGTTCCTCCAGCTGAAAGACAAGCTCAGCCACGAAGTGCTGGTGACTTTCATGGCAGAAGCAGCGGCGATCATCAATGCCAGGCCACTTGTTCCAGTGACAACGGACCCTGATGACCCACTCATACTCACGCCAGCAGCTCTTCTCACGCAAAAGATGAACATTCTTCCTGCTCCTGCCGGTGAGTTCGGAGTTGCTGACCTCTACAAGTCCCAGTGGCGACAGGTTCAGCACCTGTCAAACACCTTCTGGGACCGCTGGAAGAAGCAATTCCTCCCAACACTACAGGCGCGCAAGAAGTGGCAGTCCACCCAGCCAAACATTCAGCCAGGAAGTGTTGTTCTCCTTAAGAACAGACAAGCACCCAGGAATGAATGGCCTCTTGGACTGATAACACAGGCCTTCCCTGGCAAGGACAGTAAAGTGCGCCAGGTCGAGGTGAAGACCATCAAACCAGGAGGGACTAGTCTCTTTCTTAGGCCAGTCACTGAAATAGTGCTCCTTCTACCTCCAGAGGCCCAGTAAATGAATTGTGTATGGACTTTTGTTGTGACGTGTATCCACGTCAGGTGGGGAGTGTTTTGTTACGATGTGTCTGGTTGGGAGGTGAGAGAATAGATGTTTTGTCACAATGTTTAACATTCTATTGTGTTTCCGTTATGGTTCGTGCATTTCAATAAGTGTTTTTATTTCAAGTTGTCATTTTACAAATCAAGCCTTAACTGTCAATTCGCGTGACCCGTTTATAACTATAAATAAGACAAACGAACTAATCAGTTCAGCCAATTCAAGCGTATTATTTAATGTTCGTGTTATCTACAGCTAACCTGCATACATCTGGACCTTAACAAGGCATCGTTGGTATGTTTTATCCTTTGTTGTGAATTTTGTGAGATACAATATATGTTTATTTAACCTATCGTAACTGTATGCAATGACTATATGTTTATGCTCGAATTTATTTGTCTATGTCTTTTGTAAATTTCAGTTTACACTTCCTATCTATTATCATTAAACCTGTGGACTACGTACATCTTCAGAGTCGTGATTTGTAGGAAGAGTTTAGCTGGCTGTCAGCGTAGAGCTTACCGAAGACGGCACAGTAAACAACGAGCTTTCAACAGGCAAGATAACGCAAGCTAACAGCTAACCGCCATGTCGTTGCCAAGGGCAACCACATCTTTAAATACACGCTCGGAAGCTCAGTGCTCAGTGAGATCCAGCGCATCATCCATAAGGTCTGCGGCAGTCCAAGCTAGAGCAAGAGCCGAAGCAGCAAAGGCACGTCTGCTCTACTTTGAAGAAGAGGCTAAATTGAAATTGAAGTTGGAATTGCTTAGGCATAAAAGAGAGGCAGCTGCAGCCATTGCTGAAGCGGATGCACTTGAGGCTGCTACTGATGAGAATAGTGAGGGAGACAGGTGTGGGCTAAACATGGACTCTGTCCCATTGGTGGCTTCAGAACGCACAAAGCGATATGTGGCTGAACACATCAAAGCTGAGTCGTATCTGCATCAGAACAACACTACTCCACATCCTCTCCCCTCACAGCAGCCTCTCATCCACACAGAAGAGTATATCCATGGGCCACTAGCCAGGATGTGTGAAGATGCTGATCCGCCTCGCGTCGGGTTCAGCGGTGAGCATGTTGATCCTGCACGCCATTCCAGGCCACATAGTTGCAACAGTCCTTCTCATGCATGTTATGCCATACCACCGAGCTCTGATAATGGCTATTCACATGTAAATGACTTTGTAAGATATTTAGCCCGCCGTGAACTTGTGGCTACAGGCCTACTTCATTTTAACGACAAGCCACAAAACTACAGAGCATGGAAACGCTCCTTTCTGAATGCCATCAGTGGCCTTAATCTGACACCGAGTGAGGAGATGGATCTTCTGTTTAAGTGGCTGGGCAAGGAGTCAGCAGAACACATTGAACAGATAAGAGCAATCCACATACACCACCCAGAAGCAGGACTGGCCATGACATGGAACAGGCTCGAGCAAACGTACGGCTCAGCAGAGGTAATAGAAAATGCTCTGTTCAAACGCATTGACAGCTTCCCAAAAGTAACAAGCCGAGATGGATCTATGCTGACGAAGCTGGGCGATCTATTAATGGAACTGCAGGCAGCTAAGGGTGAAGGAGACCTGCCCGGCCTCGCTTTCCTTGACACGGCGAGGGGCGTCAACCCAATCGTACAGAAACTCCCATCTCGCCTTCAGGAGAGGTGGGCGACAGCAGGCGCAGCCTACAAGCGTCAGCAACAGGTGAATTATCCTCCCTTTGCCTTCTTTGTGGATTTTGTCTGCCAGCAGGCATGCATTATGAACGATCCCAGCTTCAACTTCATCGCCAGCACAGACACGGCTCCCTGGACAGAGAAAACAGCATGGAAGCCAAACAGACAGCGAGAGGTCTCCGTTCACAAGACAGAGGTATCCCCCAGAGCCACATCTGACATGGGTGAGCCACCTACAAACAACGGTGATAAACTGTGTCTACTGCACAACCTGCCACACCCTCTGCGTAAGTGTCGGGCATTTAGAGAGAAGCCCATTGAAGAGCGCAAAACACTGCTCAAAGATAACAATGTGTGCTTTAAATGCTGCTCTTCATCGTCCCACATAGCAAAGTACTGCAAGATCAACGTACAGTGTTCTGAATGTAAGAGCGACAGACACAACACAGCACTTCACCCTGGACCTGCACCCTGGAAACAAGAGGTCGGCCATGCTTCTGAGCACGGCGGGGAGCAGGAGGGAGCTTCACCACAGTCTCATGTCAACAACAAATGCACTAAAGTCTGCGGTGGCGAGCTCACAGACCGCTCGTGCTCGAAGATATGCCTCGTCAAAGTGTATCCGACTGGCCATAGAGAAAAAGCAGTGAAATTGTATGTGATCCTGGACGAACAGAGCAACAGGTCACTGGCTCGTTCACAGTTCTTCGACGTGTTCAACGACCAAAGTCCAAGCGCTCCATACACACTGAGAACATGTGCTGGAGTGAAGCAATCAGCAGGCAGAAGAGCCAATGCTTATGAAGTAGAATCCTTTGATGGAACTGTTCGCATACCATTACCAAGTCTCATAGAATGTAATGACATCCCGAACAACAGAGAGGAAATTCCAACCCCCGAAGTGGCTCTCCATCATGCTCATCTAAGGTCATTGGCACACCGCATCCCAGACATCGACCCCCAAGCCCCAATCATGCTTCTCTTAGGACGGGACATTATCAGAGTGCATAAAGTCCGCAAACAGGTGAATGGCTCTCACAACCTGCCCTTTGCACAGAAGTTGGACTTGGGGTGGGTCATTGTTGGAAATGTGTGCCTAGGCAATGTCCACAAACCACTGACAATCAGCACGTTCCACACGAACACCACAGAGCTGAAACGCCCCACTCTCTTTGCTCCATGCCCCAACGTGTTCCATGTGAAAGAGAACTTCAGCAGCGTCAACATCACTGGTCAGCCCCCAGCGTATCCTGCTGACCACCTCACCTGTGAAGCCGATCACCTTGGATGCACGGTGTTCAAGCGGACCAAGGATGACGATCAGGTGGCTCCCTCCATTCAGGATGCCACTTTCATGAAGATAATGGATGAAGGCCTATGGAAAGACTCAAACAACAGTTGGGTGGCACCATTACCTTTCAAGAGTCCACGCCCACGGCTCCCAGACAACAAGCCACAAGCGCTGAGGCGCCTAATGTCTCTCAAGCGGAACTTTGACAAAAAGCCTGAGATGAGAGAACACTTTCTCAGCTTCATGGACAAGATGTTACAGAACAGCCATGCTGAGTTAGCTCCTCCTCTCAGTGAAGATGAAGAACGGTGGTATTTACCAACGTTTGGGGTGTATCATCCGAAGAAACCAAAGAAAATTCGTGTGGTGTTCGATTCCAGTGCCCAGTACAACGGCGTGTCACTCAATGATGTACTGTTAACGGGACCTGACCTAAACAACACGCTGCTCGGAGTGCTGATCCGGTTCAGAAGAGAGGCTATCGCCTTCACAGCCGACATAGAACAGATGTTCTATTGTTTCGGGGTAAGAGAAGAAGACCGGAACTTCTTACGTTTTCTTTGGTTCCAAGACAATGACCTCTCCAAAGCCATCGTGGATTACCGCATGAGGGTCCACGTCTTCGGAAACAGCCCTTCACCTGCAGTAGCTATTCACGGCCTACACAAGTCTGTTCAAGTCAACGAGTTCCACATCGACCCAGATGTGAAACACTTCGTGATGCGGGACTTCTACGTCGACGATGGGCTGAAGTCCCTGCCCACAGTTGAGGCGGCTGTCGACCTGCTAAAAAAGACACAGGAAGTTCTCTCCAAGTCAAACCTGAGACTGCACAAGATCGCAGCGAACAGCAAAGAGGTCATGGAGGCCTTTCCATCCAGTGACCACGCAAGTGACCTCAAAGACCTTGACCTCGATGCAGACATGCTTCCGCTCCAACGCAGTCTTGGACTCGACTGGAACCTCCAAACAGACAGTTTCCTGTTCAACGTCTCCTGCGAGACAAAGCCTTACACCCGCCGCGGTGTCCTGTCAACCATCAATAGCCTCTACGACCCGCTTGGATTCGTCGCACCTGTCACAATCCAAGGCAAGGCTATCCTGCGAGAGCTCACCGCTGAGAACGGCGACTGGGATGCACCCTTGCCTCAAGCCATGGAGGATGCCTGGACATCATGGAGAGCCTCTCTGTCCGAGCTCTCTAAGCTTTCCATTCCCAGATGCTACACACAGGCTTCACCGTCAGCAGCAGTAAGAAGAGAACTGTGCATCTTCTGTGACGCGTCAGTCAAAGCCATCGGTGCTGTGAGCTACCTCAAAGTCACAAACGCTGATGGGAACCACCAGATCGGATTTGTCATGGGAAAAGCTAAGCTGGCCCCCCGCCCTGAACACACAGTGCCAAGACTTGAACTTTGTGCGGCGGTGCTTGCTGTTGAGTTAGCAGACTTGATTTCAGCAGAACTAGACCTGCAGCTTGACACCATAACCTACTTCTCAGACAGCAAAGTGGTCCTGGGCTATATCTGCAATGAGACCAGGCGCTTTTATGTCTACGTCAGCAACCGGGTGCTACGCATCCGAAGATCCTCCCGCCCAGACCAGTGGTGCTACGTGCCAACAGACCAGAACCCGGCAGATCACGCAACACGTTCTGTTCCTGCTGGCCACCTGAACGACACCAACTGGCTGAGTGGACCCAAATTCCTGTATAAGCCAGAGCCCAGCCTCTCTGAGAGTGCCTTTAACCTTGTTGACCCAAGCTCAGACCCAGACATCCGCCCTCTGGTGTCTACTTTAAGCACCATAGCCTCGTCCAAGCAGCTTGATTCTCAACGCTTCGCCAAGTTCTCCACCTGGAAGTCACTGTCTCGTGCAGTCACTCGCCTCATCCACATAGCTCGTCACTTCAAGACGACTCAGAGAGAAAACAGTACATGCAAGGGCTGGCATTACTGCAAAGCAGAACTCACAGTTGAAGAATCAGAGAAAGCTTCAGTCATAATCATCCAAGCAGTTCAACAGGAAATATACAGTCAAGAGATAAAGTGCATTCAAAAGCAAGAAAAGATGCCAAAAACAAGCCCTCTCAGAAATCTGGATCCGTTCATTGACACACATGGCCTTCTCAGAGTCGGAGGTCGCCTTCACCTTTCAAACCTTGAACAGAGTGAAAAGACTCCTCTGATTATTCCCGGTCAGCATTGCATCGGCACTTTGCTCATCAGACACCACCACGAACAAATCCATCATCAAGGCCGTCACTTTACAGAAGGGGCGGTCCGCTCAGCTGGCCTTTGGATAGTTGGTGGGAAGAAAAGAGTGAGCAGCATCATCCACCAGTGCATAACCTGCAGAAAACTCAGAGCTCCACTCAGCATCCAAAAAATGGCTGATCTGCCAGCTGATCGTCTGTCAACAGACCCTCCATTCACAAACGTGGGTCTGGATGTCTTCGGCCCTTGGAACGTTTCATCACGCAAGACCAGAGGTGGCTTCGCACACAGTAAGAGGTGGGCGGTGATCTTTACGTGCATGAGCATAAGAGCTGTGCACATTGAAGTCATAGAATCCCTCGACACGTCTAGCTTCATCAACGCGCTACGGCGCTTCCTTTCGGTACGCGGGCCAGTCAAACACATTCGTTCAGACCGCGGCACGAACTTCATCGGTGCCTGCAAAGAGTTGAAGATACCATCCAACATTGACAGCTCTGCGGTAAAGACTTACCTGTCAGACAAGGGCTGCACTTGGACCTTTAATCCTCCGCATGCATCCCATTACGGCGGAACATGGGAAAGAATGATAGGACTGACAAGGAGAATTCTGGACTCAATGTTCCTCCAGCTGAAAGACAAGCTCAGCCACGAAGTGCTGGTGACTTTCATGGCAGAAGCAGCGGCGATCATCAATGCCAGGCCACTTGTTCCAGTGACAACGGACCCTGATGACCCACTCATACTCACGCCAGCAGCTCTTCTCACGCAAAAGATGAACATTCTTCCTGCTCCTGCCGGTGAGTTCGGAGTTGCTGACCTCTACAAGTCCCAGTGGCGACAGGTTCAGCACCTGTCAAACACCTTCTGGGACCGCTGGAAGAAGCAATTCCTCCCAACACTACAGGCGCGCAAGAAGTGGCAGTCCACCCAGCCAAACATTCAGCCAGGAAGTGTTGTTCTCCTTAAGAACAGACAAGCACCCAGGAATGAATGGCCTCTTGGACTGATAACACAGGCCTTCCCTGGCAAGGACAGTAAAGTGCGCCAGGTCGAGGTGAAGACCATCAAACCAGGAGGGACTAGTCTCTTTCTTAGGCCAGTCACTGAAATAGTGCTCCTTCTACCTCCAGAGGCCCAGTAAATGAATTGTGTATGGACTTTTGTTGTGACGTGTATCCACGTCAGGTGGGGAGTGTTTTGTTACGATGTGTCTGGTTGGGAGGTGAGAGAATAGATGTTTTGTCACAATGTTTAACATTCTATTGTGTTTCCGTTATGGTTCGTGCATTTCAATAAGTGTTTTTATTTCAAGTTGTCATTTTACAAATCAAGCCTTAACTGTCAATTCGCGTGACCCGTTTATAACTATAAATAAGACAAACGAACTAATCAGTTCAGCCAATTCAAGCGTATTATTTAATGTTCGTGTTATCTACAGCTAACCTGCATACATCTGGACCTTAACAAGGCATCGTTGGTATGTTTTATCCTTTGTTGTGAATTTTGTGAGATACAATATATGTTTATTTAACCTATCGTAACTGTATGCAATGACTATATGTTTATGCTCGAATTTATTTGTCTATGTCTTTTGTAAATTTCAGTTTACACTTCCTATCTATTATCATTAAACCTGTGGACTACGTACATCTTCAGAGTCGTGATTTGTAGGAAGAGTTTAGCTGGCTGTCAGCGTAGAGCTTACCGAAGACGGCACAGTAACATAACTCTATTTTAGCTCTCTGAAGTTAGTTGCGGTTACAGGATTTAGCAAAGAACTCGATGGGATGGCGGTCTTATATGTGGGGTGTTGTTTTTTTTATGCATATTCTATGCAACAGATCTCAAAACACGCAAAAGTGGACTGAGAGAAGGAGGGATGATTAAGTGATATCGTCCATAGGTGGAAGGAAGATGGAAGGTGGGGCATATTAGGAAGGGGACCGTATGGGGTCTGTGGGAAAGATTCACATCAGTTGCAACTATTTGGAAAGTATATGAAAAACACCAATATTCTTCAGTCGTGGTTTGTGAATGTTTTTTACTATTAAAATGAATGATGATGTCTGTATGTCACTTAATAACCTGATAAATGAATCTGTGTGTGTGTGTGTGTGTGTGTGTCTCCCCATAATCTTGTGTGATTGCTTATTTGTTATTTCATACTCCTGACAGGTTTTAAGTCAAGTCGGCCATGCAAACTTGATGGCTTTTAAAAAGTAACTGTGCTTTGTTTTGCTTCCCAATCCGAGCAGGGAAGACTCACTAAATCTCCTCTCTGTTTTTTGTGATCGTCTTCGCAGAGAAACTGGAACCATCGCCACCCAGCCCCGCTGCTTTGAAATATTGTAAGGAAGCATTCATTCACCCATCACACACCATTAGCTTTCAGTCATTGCTGGCCTACATTATGTGGTTATGCTGTCTATAAGGTTCAGAGACATTTAGTCACACAGTTCTATCCAAATGGCGTGATGAGGATATGCTCTACACATTTTATCAATCAACCATCATGGGGATGAAATTCATGGCCTTGATCATTTTAGTTCAGTGCTCTGCTTGTGGCCTGTCTGCTTGTGGCCTGTCTGCTTGTGGCCTGCGGTCTCAAACCGCACATGCTCAGTGTACTACAGTAGAGAGCAAAACATTGTAACACTCTTGGCAGTTGTCACATAGCTGAGCATGGTGATGTAGTCCTGTCCGTCTGGTCTTTTAAAATGTGGATGTTCCTGAAATTCCTCCTGCCGTGATCAGCTGCTAAGGTTTTCACAGCTCTGCAGTCTTTATGCAGGAGCTCCAGCATTCTCTGGCCACCCCTTGAAGGCTCTAAAGGATGAATTAAGATCAGTTTGCTGATATTGATTAGTTATTGAACAGTATTGGCGACTAGTGAGGTTATTTTCTGAACTCACCTCATTACTGAAGGTGAAGTTCAGCTATTTGTTGAAATCCACATTGAGGCAAACCTTGTTGTTCAGCACATGCACTGTGAAATATTCAAATATTTTCAAACAGTGGGGTGTGCAGATCTGTGTGTTTCTCAATCTCAGTTTGGGATTTCTTTTGCTTCCAGTGCTCCTTCACAGTGCGATTCCCTTCATTGGGTTTGGTTTCCTGGACAACGCCATCATGATTGCAGCAGTAAGTGGTATGGCTTTCTCTGGCAGCTCATGTCCTTGATAGACCGTCATCTGCCTTCAGTGCTCGCTGAGGCTGGTTTCAGAGGTAGACCTCTCTGGAGAAAGCTCTCTGGAGAAACCAAATGACATAAAAGCCTTTTCTTACAAATGGAGAGAGATGACATTGCTTCTTAATGGACATGTTGTATGAACTCAGACTCAAATTTGACCTCAGCCTGCGCTGATAAACTAATTTGTGTAGTTTGCCTTTAACAGACCAAAAGCGTTTAATCGATTTTAATTAACAAATCCATTTACAGGGAACTCAAATTGAATTGTCCCTTGGAGTGATGTTCGGAATATCCACCATGGCAGGTATGTAGGTTAATGTCTTTCTTGCAGTGCTCCCTCTGTCTGCTCACACACTCTTGATCTGCCACCCTCATGTCTCACACACCTCACACTCTTCCTACACTGTAAAATGATGTAAGAGTATGTAACTGCTGAATGGCTGAAGCCTGTGAGGCCTCTGCTAGCTTTGCCCTAATAATGCCACACAATGCTGTCCTCTGCCAGACCAGAAGCGCTAATTGTTTAAAGTCTTTTTAATGCCAGGCAATGATGCACAGACACACACACACACACACACACACACACACACATCCACGTATCCAAGTAGCTCGGTTTTTACAGTGACTGCAGATGGCATTGCAGTGCTTTCAATCCCCTGCTGTGGGCTGCGATGGCTCTCAAAACGACTTCACCCGTCGTGACTCGATGCGATTGGAGACAAGAGAAACCTTCAGCCATCTGCCAAGCATTTTCATTCCAATAGTTTTTTAGTTTTTTTTTAAACCCAGCCATCACCTTAAAGTTCAAAACTGTCTCTCAAAATGAATGGTAGATAAGCATTTTGAAGTCCCTATTGAAGTGTTCTTTTTTTCCCTTTTGTTTGAGTGAAGCTGATAGACATGGGCCAGTCTGTTCCCTTTTTCTTCATCATTATCGCTCAAAACAGCCTAGCCATAGCCATATTTTGAGACGGTAGCCATCGGCGCGAATCCCGAATTCTAAATAAATTCCTTAGAAATGATTGGCCGTGGCAGAGAGAACTCTATTACGGGAGGTCACAGTCCCATCTCACCCTGGTGACTCATTCATTCTGACTTTGGGGACTTGTGAGTAATCCTGAAGCAATTCTGTCTGAATTTCTCAACCTCCCACAGCAGGGGTGAAGTAAGCTTGTGTTGTTTTTTAGTTTTTTTGCAAACATATTTCTCAAGACACAAGAGCGTAGCCCTCCAGAGGCAGACCAGAAAAAAAACAGCACAACTTTTGTACCAAAGCATTAGCATAGCACAGAGAACCATATCTGTCTTTACACATCTCTGTCTATTCAATGCAGATTCTTGGGACCAGTTAACTGTGATGAATAGTTGTGTTTTCTTAAGTTAGGTTGCTTGCTTAGGTCTGCTTGTTAAATAATGTCAGTGTGCTGGTAAAAGGGAGTTAATCGGTATACAAAGCACTTCCTGTCATTGGTGTATTTTAGTTGTTTCCCCATTAAACATTCTCTCTCTCTCTCTCTCTCTCTCTCTCTCTCTCACACATATAGCTGCTGCTATGGGAAACCTGGTGTCAGACCTGGCAGGGCTTGGGTAAGAGATTAAGGTGAAACTTGGTATAACACATCAGGTTGATTTATCTGCACACACTGGTAGTGTAGTATGTACAGATGAAACCTTGAACATCCCATTCAAAAGTAAATGTTTTGAATATACCGTGCCAAGTATTGCGCTATGTATAATATGGAGATGTTGAAAGCTAGATCCACTACAAGTACGATACAGCTACATGTAATTCTATTTTTGTATTTGCCCTAATTAAAATGGATGAATGAAATGTGTGCATGTGCTGGTATGTTCAGTCTCGCAGGCTACGTAGAGGCCCTGGCTGTCAGGCTGGGTATGAAGGTCCCTGAGCTGACCCCCAAACAGGCAGACATGTGGCAGACCAGAGTCAGTTCACACCTGGTGAGTGATCTCCCCCTCCGTCCTCTATCCTCTATCCATTTATCTTTTCATTACCTGTCGAATTCTTTCACCCACCCCCCATGCTCTCTGTTGATGGATCTATCTAACCTTATATTTGAGAGCTCCAATGATATTCCCTAACTTGTACAGAAGGTCACCTACGAGTCAAGCCCGTGTAGAGTAGTGGGGAGGAGGTGTTGTCCCTAGAGGACTGAGCTTATTTCAGCTCCCATCAGAAAGTCATGAGCCATTCAGAGATCAATACAGGGCAGGGAAGTATAAAATGCTGTTCATTGAGCCACTGCCCCCAGGCTCCTAATATAGAACCTGCAAATCATCGCACCTCACATCAGACCTTGTGCTGGATTCCATTCCACCAAAGACAAGCCCTCCCACTCTTGCTCCTCCTCTGTTGCACATGGAGGAATTCCTGCTGCCGTCTTGAAGTGCACTCTGATTTGTAATGACAGCTGGTCAGACCCTGGTTTTTACACAAGGGAATCACACTGTGAGCTTCTTCAAAACACTCTATAACCTGACGTGCATCTCTGACAGTTCAAGCCACACCCCCCCACAGCGAGTGGGCACTGGTGAAACATGAGTGTGATGTGGGTGTTAAATGCAGGGAGGTAGTGGGAGAGTCAAGGAGGAAAAATGAAACGGAATGGGTCCTCCCATGACATGAAAATGATATGAAACCAACCTACAAAACACATCAACACTTTGAACACATGAGAGGAGGTAGTGGTGAAAAGATGGCTATTTTCACTGCTTTTGGATTTAAAGACCCATTGTGACATGTAGCCATAAGGGAGGGGGCTTAGAGTGTGAGGATTGTTTGCATCCAGGAGGAAAATCTGTAAAAGGCAAATCTGAGTATGTGTCTAACTGTCAGTATGAGTTTTGTTCTGTACGATTATTCATTACTTGCGGGTCAGTTCTAATCACGAAGATTGCTCTGAAAAGACCATTTTAGGTGGCAAGGCCTCTGATTAATTTGCCTTCCTGCTATTGGTTCATGGTTGTGGTCCGGGTGAAATTGGCTTTAGTGAAGACTCATGTCAGCAGTGTCATGCTTGCCAACCTGCCACTCACTCAGGGATGAATGCTTATTGTAAAGAATCTCATTTGCAAGAGGATGAAGGTATCCTCACAAAGTTAGAAGGGCCTCAGTGCCATCTGCATCTATTAGGGCATTTTGATGGAGGGTCGCAGTTGGCTGTAGCTAGGGTTCTCTTCATATTACCGTCAGTGTGATGCCTGCAACTGTTGACAGTTGAAAGGAAATGAAAGCAGTTTTGACTGTGCTTGACTTTGTTTTGGCTATGTTTACCGCACAGGGGGTGGGTAAGTGTCTTCGTCTTTGGAGTAACCTTAAATCCAATATAAAAATGAAAGAACTGAATTGGTATGCATGTGAGGCGTTGTTTACAAACTCATTTTGGAAATATGTTTGCTGGGTTTGAGAAGAGGGGCAAGTGGCAAAAGGAGAAGAATCAGGGAGTTACAGACCACTGAGCAGCCATTGACTCCTGCTCCTGCACCCCCCACCCCCACCCCCGTTCCCCCCCTTGAGGACAGGCTATTATTCTGCTTTGGCATATTTGTGCATTCAGCTGAGACGTACAACGTAATGTGTTTTTCTTCCATTCAAAATTTATGAATGGATGTTTGATGGCCAACACTAGGCCTCTCGTGTCTGGGCCAGTATTGTGGTGAGCTATGCAGGCTACTGGTTCTAAAATCATGAAACCTTTTCTCCTCCTGCTTTTCTGTTGTCAGCTGGGGCATAAGATAGAGCTTCGAGCTGTTGCATGACTTCCAGGATATTCTGTTCTGCCTGAGCAGGAGTGATTTTGTTCAGATATTTATTCATTTTATTTCCCTCCCTCGTGGCATGATTTTTATCTGGGTGTCTTCAATCGAAATGTCATTACAGTGCCAGCTAAATAGGCACTCATCATCAGGCTCATCTCTTGTCCTCAGTGCTTTGCTCTTTCTGCCCGCAAGCTATAGCCTCCCAGTGTGAGGAATCACTTTTCCAACTCGTCTGGCCTGAAATGGATGAGTCCTAATTTCATAGCTCCCCGAGTTCATTTGTCTACAATGGGAGAGGACAGCCTTGCATAAGCTGTGTCTGAGAGGGCATAAGAACGGGGTCACTTGGGTGTGTTTCTGCAGAAAGCCCACTTTTATGATGGATGGGTTATTTTCGGTTTAAATATATAAAAGCAAAACACCATTAATTATATAAATTATATTATTAAGTCGTGTGTTCATGAATGGCCTTTTCCATGAAATGTGTTAAATAAAATTGGTTAAATAAATTAATTGACTTCTTATTATTAGATTATTCAGACTCTTCCTCCTTTCTGAGTTGCTTAGTTCTTTAAGTGCAAACTGTAATCCGTGGAAATCAGTGTGCAAATTCACCCATGTCTAGAGACATCTACAGCGGGTAAAATAAGTATTGAACGTCACCATTTTTCTCAGTAAATATATTTTAAAAGGTTCTATTGACATGAAATTTTCACCAGATGTTGGTAACAACCCAAGTAATCCATATATGCAAAGAACAAACAAATACTTTCCTAAATGAAGTTATGTGTAATAATGTGAAACGACACAGGGAAAATGTATTGAACACATGAAGAAAGGGAGGTGCAAAAAGGCATGGAAAGCCAAGACAACAGCTGAAATCTATCAGTAATTAGAAAGCAATACAGCCCCTTGTCAGTGCGAAATTAATGTCAGCTGGTTCAGTATATAAAAAGTATATATAAAAAGGTGTCTCATTACCAAGGTGTCACACAAGAAACATCTCATGATGGGTAAAAGCAAAAAGCTCTCAAGACCTTTGCAACCCTAATGTTGCAAAACATACTGATGGCATTGGTTACGGACGCATTTGCTAAACTTCTAAATGTTCCAGTTAACACTGTTGGGGCCATAATCCGGAAGTGGAAAGAACATCATTTCACCATAAACTAAGTAATGCACTCAACCACTAACCGCCACACCATGATGTTCCCACCTCCAAACTGGTGTTTTTGGGGTGATGTGTCCTCCAAACATGGTGTGTATTATGGCATCCAAATAGTTCAATTTTGCTCTCATCTGACCAGACTATATAATAACAAATGTTGTGCAGCAAACTTTAAACAAGCTTCAACATGCTTTTTCTTCAACAATGGAGTCTTGCCTGGTGAGCGTGCATACAGGCCATGGCGGTTGAGTGCATTACTTAGTTTATGGTGAAATGAAGTTTCATGTCAATAGCATCTTTGGAAATATATTTACTGAGAAAAATGGTGACGTGTTCAATACTTATTTTACCCGCTGTATATATTTAGGTCATAATCTTCTATACATTAATATTGCCAGTTGAAGGAATTGTAACATACCTATAAATGATGTTATGTCTGCAGGGGAAGGCCATTGGTGTGACTATCGGTTGCATCCTGGGGATGTTCCCACTCCTTTTCCTGGAGGATGAGAAGGAGACCAAGGAGATCAAGGAGATCCAGGCCCCATCTAGTGCAGAATAGCCTCGCAGCTCAGACGCACAGTCCTGGGCAAACCTCCAACAAGTCTCCTCTGGAAAAACTCCAGAGCAGATCGGTGCAGTCCGCTACCTTCCCTCTCCTACCGCATGCAACCAAAAGGGCACTAACCCCGTTGTGCATGATAGTGCTGTACATTGTTGGCCTTGTTTACCCACACCAGTGCATCTACAAGCCCCTCTGTGTGTGCTGGTTTGCGAACAGTACGCCAGACGGAACAATACATCTGAGTACAGATTCATGCTAATTTATGAAGGCTGTGAAGATTGTAGAAGTTTTGGGAAGAATCTTAGGCCTTCCGTCAGTCATCATTTGGCGTGCATATTTGTATTGTTTGAGAGCATTATCAGTAACTCTAGCCTTATTCTCATTTTTACAATGTAATGGTTTGTGTGCAATGTGTGTGTGCAATGTGTGTGTGCGTGTGTGTGTAGTCCTATAGTTGCACTTGAGGTGACAACATTTCCCAGGTTTTCCTTTTATATATATATTTAGTGTACATTAAAAGAAGGCTATAGCAGCCTGTAATAGGCTGTGCTATGCATTACATTAGGGCCTAGAGTTTGTTCTAGGGAGCCCAAAAGTCAATTGCTCAAGCCAATGAGCCATACAGAATAAAGTCCATATACCTAAAGGACAAACAATAAGAAAACAATAACCTCATACTAAATGCTAATTAAAAGGCTAACATTTGTTAAGGGGAGAACTGATAAATAGTCGTCATACCATTCAGTTTACAAAAGTTTTAAGTTTCGGAGCAAGTACTATACAGATATGTGCATCAGCATGCAGCTATTGATGGCACCAGTCAGTGGTATGTATGTAAGGAAATAATTATTTTTACAGATGAAGTTTGGTGCTCCTGGATGTTGAAATGAACTATTAGGCCGTTACCTCATTGTGTACATTTTTCATCATTCGTGTTTGAAAGCAGTACTGCTGGCACTGAAATTACTTTTCTGTTTTAAAAAAGCATTTTCTTTACGTGGATTTATCGCAGAATATCACAATAGAATAAGCATTCTTTAACGTTAACTATACTGCCCTTGAACAAGCTCATTAGCAGAGTTTCGTACCTTATTTTATGGAATGATAATTTATACTAATGTTCACTTTAATGACTAGATCAGTACTACTACCTTTTCCCCCGCAATATGTTGTCCTTACATCTCTGATCAGTTGTAACACAATACATAATGCCTTGAAGAGGGGGATCTCACCTTCTTAAGAATAGCTACCTAATTATTATTATTTGTATTAAATTATTAATAATATAAATACAAATATAATAACCTAATCACATGATGGGTGCTGGAATGAAATATGGCTATCTTTGTGTTCTCCCAATGTTAGTGCTGTGTTCTCTACATGTTAGATTAATCAATGTTTTATTTTTGTTTTTTTAAAGTTATGCACCATGATTTAGTACAGTGGTTGCACATTGTGTATGGTATTGAATGCTATTCAAAAACAGATTTATGCTGTTTACACTCGAAATGTCATATCATGTGGTCAGACTTCATAAAGCTATTCAAACATTCATAAAGCTATTCAAAACAAGGTTGACACTAAAAAAACCTTTTGATTGGACAACTTCCCTAAACAATCAACAGTACTGGATAAGTCCCAAGCAACAGTGTCGTTGTGTATTAAGTATGAATGATGTTCAGCTGAATTTGCTACTGTCTTGTTATGGGCTTTTTAGGGACTTGTTTTTGTGGTTTCTTGTAAGAAAAAAGTTAAATTTTTCAAGGCTTGGTTATGTTCGGAGCAAGAACTACTATTAATGTAAATAATTATTGGTTTTACTTGACATGAAGCTCACTCCAGGAGGAAAAAAGTTGGACAGAGCATTAAAAGGTATATTGCAAAAGTCTTTGTGTCACCAATATATCTCGGGCAAGATAAAATGAGTGATAACTAAATTTGTTTGAGTTTTTTTTTTTTTTTTTTAAATAGGACCTTCATTTTAATGTCCTTTTCTCGTGACCTTTTCTGACAGCTCATTAAAAAGCACGGCGCAGAGTGGTTGTCAAATGAAGTTTTCAGAATCAGATAATAAATGAAAAATAAATTGTTTGTCAATTCATTGATGTGTTCAGTCTGGCACGATAGTACAGAGATATGTTGCATCCTCTTAAAGGGGGGATTTTAAGTGACAGTTTTCACATTTGTTTTACACTTGAGTTGTTGTGGGAAATAGAGCTCTCCCAACTGACAGGTAGTTTAATTCACCATACGATTTTCAGGCAGTCAGATGCATTTTTACCTGAAATTCTTTTTATGATTCTCCAACACAGATAGTACATTGGGATCGTTTGTGGATCATTCACAGCCTTGTGCACTCAAGTTTATGCATGCTCATTCTATAAAATTTTGACCAGAGATATTTCAGCCACAAAACAACCACAATGAACACCTTGTAAACATTTTATGGAAAATATTTATCAGCCTCATATGGAAAGGTTTCTACCATGGAATACATGGAACTATTTCATTTAATCCTGCTGAACAGATCAATTAAATACTGACAAAGAATAAAACGCCATTGAGCCATGCATTATCAACAGGGACTCTACAAACTGCTACAAACAAGCGTTTATTTTTGTCTCTGAAGAGAGTAAAAAAATGAAAGAAACTGTTGACAGACATGAAAAAGAAAACAAGTACTCCTCTACCCTAACATATACTGAGCCTTACTGTTAGAGTCTCTAAAGTCACATTTTTCACAAATATGTACATTTGTTTTCCTCAAAAAAACAAACAAAACAAGAAAACCTAAAGATAGCTGTACTCTTAGGAAGGGATGTGTCTCCAAGTGTGAACAGGGGCGATGAATATGACTGTTGAGATTGGGTGTCATCGCAGGCTGCTCTGGACGTCTACGCACACGTTCACATTCATTCACACACACACACTCTTACACACACACACTCTTACACACACACACTCTACACACACACACACACACACACACACACACACACACACACACACACACAACAGCTGGACAGAATCACTCTCTCTGTTCCATCTTGACTTTTGGGGGCTTAAGGAAGGTGCGATTCTTCTCCTTTTTATTCTTCCCTTTCGCCTGAAAGGTACGCCAGCTGTCTACACGCCCATCTCTCGATTCCTGCCAAGGACATCAAAACGCAGTGAGTGTTTTATTGGAGTAGGTAATAAAGGAGGACATCGATGACCTGTGCCTGGAAACTAAAAGATTTAGGCAAGGAAGTTCTCTTCATGTGAACCTCGCCATCACGTCTTTATCACATAAATCGGTTGCCATCTCCTAAACATTCAGTGTGTGATGAGTGACAAATGAAAAAGGGCCCCTCTCACAAGCTCACCTCAAAGTTCTTCTGCCATTCCCGGTCTCGTTTCGCCTTCTCATGAGTTTCAATTTCCTCCTCCCTTTGTCGTTTTCTGAGAGGGTAATAATAATTTTTTTAAAAAGTGTTGTGAGATTGAAAAATGGTAACCTTATTTGCCAACAAGTCTGTATAATCTCCATAAAATGTCTCGTAGTTCATCAACTTTACCCCCTCACGTGCCTATTAAACCCCACCCAGCTCACAATGACTGTACCTGGCAAAACCACAGTACACTGGAGAATGACATATCTTAAGGTCTCAGTGTAAAGGATACCTCTCATGCATGTCCTTGGCCTCGCGCTCCTTCCTCTTGATCTCCAGCTCAGCAAACAGCTTCATGGTCTGCTTGTACACAGCCTGCCGGAACTGAGATACCGTGGGAACGTGAGGACCAACCCATGTTCACACTAACTGATACAGTAGTACTGCAGAAGTGCAGCGCACACATCAGAAGGCATCACCAAATTAATTCATTTCCAGGTTCATTAGAAGCTCTCAGCAAATCACGCCATAAAATGAGGCAGAAGGGTGCCAGTACCAACTCGGGGTCATCCTCCTCCACCATCTGCGGCTTGCCGTCCTTCTTCAATTGTTTCCTCTTCTCCTTCATCTGCCAATTAGGATGTTTTGGATTACATGCATGCAGAATGCAATCTTGGCTAAAGGAGAGCATGGCTGAATGATATGTCAGGGGAGTACTTTGAAAGTGAAGGTGGAAACGATGCAACGGTACTCACCATATGCTCAATATATTCCTTCCCTGCGTGGATCACGTCAACCGCCCGCTTCTTCTGTTCCGGGTCCAGAAGCAATTTGTATGCTTTGTCAACCGCTATGGCCACAACAGAAATGTATGTATGATGTGTGTGTGTGTGCGGGGAGATTCCTTACATCTGATCAGAAGACTTTTTTTTTTTTCACGTCAAAGTCAAAAACCATACAATGAGCACTAGTTACAACTTAGTAATCACTGACATTTTCATTTTCACTGTGACCAACATTATATTATATTTGCTACCCAACCATCTATAACACTTGGACATCACCTGACAACAAATACTACAGAGACATTTGAACCATAATCCTAATTAATATCACTAATCCAGTTCTACACTGCAGTCATCGAGTCTGTTCTGTGCACTTCCATAACTGTCTGGTTTGGATCGGCCACCAAACTGGATAGGAATAGACTCGAACGGACAGTCAGGTCTGCAGAAAAGATTATCGGTGCCAACCTGCCCACCATCCAAGACCTGTATACCCCCAGAGTCAGTAAACGGGCAGGGAAAATCGTTTACCCCTCACACACTGGACAAGACCTATTCCAACTCCTCCCCTCTGGTAGACGCTACAGAACACTGTTCGCCTAAACCTCCAGACACAAAAACAGTTTCTTCCCCCTCGCCGTCTCACTAATGAACAGCTAACTCACTGTGCAATAACCCTGGCTCACTATAATATCCACTGTACAATTACTCCCACAATCTTATTTATTTATTTTATTCTCAAATACAAAATGTGCAATACATTCCATACTGTATAACTGTACTTATTACGCATACTCTTACCATTTAATATTTATCCTGTATATAATATTTTTTTATATTTATCCCGTATATTTGTGCCGTTGTGTTGTATTGTGTTGTGATGTATATTTTGTGTCATTACACTGAGAGCCACTTTACCCGGAGTCAAATTCCTTGTTTGTACAAACTTACTTGGCCAATAAACGTGATTCTGATTCTAATGCCTAAATTCAAAAACGAACATGCATGTTCCATGTGCAAGTGCTTTGCGATCTCTGGGAAAGAGCCATCAGATCACATCACCCTCCTTAGCATGTATGTATGCAAGTTGGAGGAAAACAATTCAGTGAATTAGTTCTCTGAGAACAATGCTTGCTTGAAGGCCACTTGACTGACCCTATGCCATGTCCTGCTAATTGACACCAGAATCATATGCAGAACCTGAGGTACACACCTTCAAAAGCCTTCTGGGCACGTTCTGGGTCATCTTGGTTTTTGTCAGGGTGCACCAGGATGGACAGCTAAAGAGGAGATACACATTATACCACACCATGTAACATTTACACATTGTTAGTTCAAGAACTAAAGCGAGGACTATAACCTGAATTTAACTTCAGCATGACATTGGAAAATTATGACCAAAACTGGCAAAAAGAGGTTTACAAACAAGATGTGTGGGGAAGCGGTGGCCTAGAGTTTAGAGAAGCGGGTTTGGAACCGAAAGGTCGCCAATTTGATTCCCTGGGCTGGCAAGAAAAAATGTGGGCGGGCGTAATCCCCAACTGCTCGCTCACTGGGTGCTGCAGCTGCCCACTGCTCCGGGTGGGTGTGTGCTCAGTGTGTGTGCTCATTTAGTGTGTGTACTCATTGAGTGTGTGTGCTCACTGCTCATAGATGGGTTATATGCAAAGGTCAAATTATTGTGTGAGTAAATAAATTGCCCTATAAACTAATAAAGTGATTCTCAAATTAAAAAAAACACTCTGAGGAAGGACCCACCTGTCGGAAACGCTTCTTGATCTCATCATCAGTTACATCTGGATCAATCTGCAGCACCTTCAATGTAATAAGTTTACAATGTTGACTATTATAAATTAGCCTGCTTCAATATCCCAGTAGAAAGACTAATCATGTATCTATATCTGAAGATAAACAATGGCAAGAGTGCATCTGTATACATCACTTAGGTTGTATATGACAACACCAGTTAAAAGTCACCACTATACAGGGAAAAACGACAACGTTTAGTTGGAAAATATAAATCAGCCATCAACAATTTACCTCAAACGGGTTGAGATTAAAATAAGATGAACCAGGTCTAAGCAAACGTTCTATTTGTTGCTTCGGCGTCAATACAGAGTCTCTCTTCTCAATTTGTTTCACCTGAAGAACAAAAAAAACACAAAGGGTGAGTTTGCCTATAGCTGTGCATCACTGGACCGTATCCATACCTAGATAGCTATAGTTATGATGTAGGTTTAATGTTATCCATTGGCAAAGGGTCAAGACATTAGCCAACCAGAGAAGTACACACATGTGATATTACCGTTAACTTATGGTAATTGACTTAAAAGACGACATGCAGTTTTAAACACTGTGTGCCTAATGTGACATAAAATACCATTACCATCACTTATATAGCATCCTATCTTACTTGCTAGACAGGTAAATACTTACTTGTCTGACTTATTACTTGCCAGACCTTTACAACGTATGTTACTTTGCTGGTTAGCTAGTTAACATCCATGGTTAACCATCGAACTAGCCAAATAAGTACCAGGGTATAAAGTTAGCCAGCATTAGGGATCCTTGTTATACACGTTATGCTACCTTGGTACCTTATACTAACGTGAGTAAACATTAATCCATATAATTTGACAGTTTCCTGGAATAGATTTCCAGTTACCTACTTAAGTACACACCTCATAGACACTTGATCACCACTAATGTTAGCCGACTGCAGCGTTTATTATATTAGCTTAGCTATCTAACAGGCTAGCTATAACGTCACACTGGCAAGTTATCTCTGGGATACAAGCTACTGGAAATCTCAAAGATACAATGATCCCAAGTACACATCTTTCATATCTTTAACAGTGTTTAACACAAACGTCTGGTAATAACAGAGAAGAGTTCATTTCTGGAAGCAACTTGTGTTTCCCGGCTAAATGATTGCTTATTGTGCTGGTCAGGTAATGTGCTAGCTCGCTGCGCTACACTTGCTAACTAGGCCAAACACACATGTAGAGACTACGACAACACTATGACGTTCATAAGGCTCCCCATGGCATTTACCTTTCTTAACTAAAACATACAGTGGATAAATGGCAGATCTAAACGCAGCATACCTCTGTGTAAAACGTCTGAAAAGCATCGTCTCTACTGCCACCTTGAGCAACAGGCTCTCCCCCGGCAGCCGCCATCTTGGCTCAAACGTTACACATGTGACGTACGTCTCCCACTGACGTGATCCCTTCATTCGGGCCTTCCCCAAGACATACGAATTAGAAGTGAGTTGGGAATTTATTCTATGCTTTTATTGACATTTCGTATTCAAGTAAGCTTGTTCGTTACTGTCAGTACTTTGGGTTGGCAATACTGTTACAGGCACATTTGGTACTAGGCAGTGCGATCTAATAGACGGAAAAAATGACCCCAATAGCCTAATATTATTATATTGGCCAAAACAAATTCTCACAGGTCGAAATAAAATATAGATGATAAATAGAAAACGAAGACCTTTATTTGGGAACGAAGAGGTTGAATTCTGCCTGCGTCTTAGTAGCTATTTTCTAGGAGGCCTAATGTACAAGTAAACATAGAATGGGCAGAGATGGGCAAAAATACATCAAAATGTATTTTCATACAAAATTCAAAATACCCCTCAAATAAATGTATTAAAATAAAATACAAAATACTGGTGCCAGAAAATGTAACAAAATACAATACATGTATTTTGTATTTAAAATATAGGAAATACTTTTTCTGGATTTTCCATTTTCTCACAGTTTGGTATAGCAGAGCATTCAGGTTTGGGCTATATAATGTACACAAAGCTCTGGTGAACTCCACAAAAAGGAAGAACAGTCACATAATGTCAGTGTAACTAAGCAAAGCTATTAAAAGACAACAACTTGATTAATTATGTATATATATATATATATATATATATATATATTTGCAGGCAGCAGCTGTTTCAATGGTGAACTGATCAACATAGGCTCATGTCGCGGACCACCTGCAATGCCGTCGCGGACCACCAAGGGGCCACGGACCCCCGGTTGAAAACCCCTGGCTTAGGGCATTCACACTGACAGAACCAGCAGAGTTCAGGGCACTGAAAGTACCCGGATGGCGCACTGCAAACGGTCAAAAAATGCAGTGTGCAACGATGGACACTACTCACCCTAAACAGGCGCCATCTTGGCTACGTAGCAGAAGAGGAGGAGCCCCTTTAGGCAGCTTTTCAGTTTGGAAAGTTGGCTAACTGACGCTTCGCAAATCACTTCAACCATTATTGCTGGTTACAATAACGGTGTCATCTGATGGTACAGTGTCTATTTCTCGGTAACTTTTGAAAAATCTAAGCGAGAAAACGCCAACAGATGTACATTTACATACAAAACACGGCTGTCAGCGGAGTTTGGTCCGCCATCTTTTTTTAAAATTTCCAGTTGGCCAGAGGAAGCTGGCGCACAGATTTATGGGTAAAAGGCTCACACATTTGTGTCCGTCAGTGTTCCATTTGAGACAACACTAATCAGCGACAGAACGCACTACAGATGTAAGTGCTTAGGGTGCACTATGCACTGTATTGCAGTGCACTCGGTAAAGTGCGCGGTAATAGAAACGGCCACATTCTGTAAAGATGGCTAACGTTCAGTGCAACAACTCGATTCGCTCTTTGAAAGGACCTTCTTTAAGTCGGCGTACTAATGAAGATAGAATCCGACAGAAAAACAGCTTCGGCCTAAACACTGGAGAAAGTATTTTGAGTAGTTTAAATACAAAATGACTCAACTCTAAAGTATTTTGTTACAAATTACGTTTGATTTTTCATCAGCCCTATCAAATACAAATTACAAGATACTCAAAGTGATTGAAATACGTATTTCAAATACAAGTAATTGAAATACTGCCCATCTCTGAGAATGGGTTTAGAAATATGGGGGTTTAAAGAGCCATGGAATAACTGAATGGAAAAAAACCTGAAATGCAGCCAATAGGAACTCTCAATTATTATACATCATCAGAGCTTTGTGGGTTTTAAAATATACCTCCTTTATGAAAGGTCTTTACACCACATTCACCAGGATGCTAATGAAGACTCTGCTGCCTGTAGAAAGTGTCCTCACTATGCCAGGAGGTTACAAGTTCACATGGATTCCAAGAACTGAAGTTAGGGACTGGATGCACACTATTACCCTGAAACTGAGGTGGTTGAGCCCTCTTGTAGTCTGACTGGCTGCTGAACTCTGAAAGTCACGTTCCCCATGGAAATAGAGAGTAATTTAAAGATGTTGCAATATGCACTGAACAAATAAGGGGCCCTCAAGCTTCACAGGAGCTCTCAAGGCATAACAGAGAGAGGGGGACCCAAACCACCTTAAAGTTTGAATCCTTGACAAAAAGCACCACAAGTTGGCCCTTTCCCACAAACAAACACCACCATAACAATGTCATACTATTATTCAACTAAAAGAATAAAAAAACTGAAACTGTTTGGGATGAAGAATTTGTATTTGACAAAATGCAAAAAAGACGTTGGTTGGCCTAGATAAGGGTCTACCATAGGAGGCCACAAGGTAGTAATGTCTCAGTGCCTAAGAAGGGGCAGATAAATTAGGTAAGATAAATGGAAGGAAGACTGGATAGATGGGTAGCCTACTCCATGAGCCACTCAACCCTTCTCCTGCCTCCACCTCCAACTCGCTGCTGCCTCTGGGCCTCATGTAGGCCTTTCAGCCTCAGGGTGATATCCTTTAGACAAAGTCGAGTCTGACACAGCTGTTCGACCAAGGAGTTCCTCTCTAAATTTTCCTAGATAGAGAGATGGAGAGATGTTGTTAGATTATGTCTATGGGCGCACAAGAAATAAGTACTGACAGCAAATAACTATTACAATGAGTACTATATAAAAAAATTACAAGTATCTATACCCTCTTCTTCCTCCATCTCTTAATGGCATGGAATGCAACCCCAATGGACAAGCCTAAGAGGAGGATCAACAAGACAGGAAAAAGCAGCTCCACGGCATAGACTAAGTCTGGGGTATACTTTGAAGATTGAGTTTTCGAGAGTTCCCCATTGGACAGGTCTGGCCATGTTGTGGCCCAAACAGGAAGTCTGCAGTGGACGTAGGACCTAGGCTGAGGAGGGCGGGAATGGGGCCAAAGAGAAAAAGCCATGTTATCTTTTAAATGTCAGGGTAATCAATAGCCATATAGAATTTTTAGAACAGAAAAAGAATCTTGGATGAAGACAGAATGGTGTGACAAGGAATATCTGATTGTGATGTCGTCCATTCCAGCTTTAGCCCATTTCACACTTAGCTTATGTTTGACCTGATTCCACTTTAAATATGTAAAACTGACTGGCTCTAATGATCGGCTTTGCTCAAATTCCATCTATCAACATAGAAAGCTGCAATGAATGCACAACCCTAGCAACTTTTTACCTTACAAGAGAGCACTTGATTCCTCTCTGAAGTGAACAGCAAGCCCTGCCAGTGATGAAGTAGCCTTATGTGAAAATCAAGTGGGCTCACTTGAAAGAATGGGGGACTGGAGTGTTAACAGAATATACTGGAATGTGCAATACACTGAGAAAATTAACGAGAGTGCAAAGTATTGCAAGAGTAGTATGCTATAGTGCGTGATGCAACAGACAGAGTGAAAGCTATTTTGGCAACTACTCCTACACCCGAGTTGGTGGTTTGAAAACTATGCGGGGTAGGAACACAAATGGTAAACCAGATTCCCACAAACACAGATTGTATTAAAGTGCATTATTATATTTACACTGAATTTACATTTAAGTAAAGGAAACCTCCTTACCAAGTCCAGGAAAGAGTCACTTTGTCTCAGCCCCACCTAATTCTTCCTTACAGTAGATAGCAGGGTATGATGACAGCCCTGACATTCAGGCAACAACAAAAATAAATGATCACTTACAGCCAAGGAATTGTCTTCTCTCCCAGGTCACCTCACTGTCTCAAGGCAACAAAGCCCAGCATCAGGAGCAACCTTATCTGAAGCGCTACCGGACCATTTCCGAATTGGGAATAGATTTGATCATCTTTAAGTACCTCAGTGATTTATAGCAAATCCTTTAAGACAAGCGTCAGGGGTTTCTAAGTCATTACATATTTTGTGTGGGACATCGAATTTGCTGCGGAGTGACATGATTGTGGTTTTTGTTGCTTGAGACATCAAAGCACCATTCTCTGAGCCACTTCTTTATCCACCAGTGACCCTGGTGACCTTCACCGTGTCTACATATCTGTTTATAGAAGGTGAAAATCACACGCACACACACACACACGAGTGATTTTGGCCGGCAGGACGAAAGCACATACAAGTTCCCTTTTGTAGAGGTCATACTGCATGTAAGTAGCTCTTTCTGTTATCAAAAGATCATCCTATCAACACGTGTGAAATACAACAAAGGCACTCATTCCTGCTCCGACTACCCCCATGACCAATGCAATGGATTGTTTGGTAGTGGAAATTAATTGCTGCCATCTAGTGGAACATGGATGTACATGCATCCAGACAATAATGACTTCACTTAGGTCACAGCATCTGCACCATATAGTTATGGGCAGTTCTTCTGTTGTGAAAAGTAGCAATTATATGACTAACAGAACACTTCTAGAGTCCCTCTCAAAGACTTAAACCAGTCACTATTGGTATGCCAATGATAAACCCTGAAGTGTCAACACTACATGAAACACACTGCTGACTACTGCTGATACTGATATTGATTACTGCACACACACAGGGTCCAATTCAACTGATGCAGTCCTGTATTGAGCTATCCAAGTGGCATTTGGGATACTTTATGATTGAGATGCAGAATCATGTGCCTGAAGGACCTGACTGTAGAGCTTTGCTGAGCCACTGTTAATCACAAGATCTGGGTAATCAAAGCCCTAAGAGAGAAGCAGAAGCTGCAACGAAGCCCAACACACATGCTGCAGCAGACCATAGCTCAGATACAGCGATCCACCACGATCCCTGTTTATGATGAGAGAGAGAGAGAGAGCAGAACAGTAACAAAAGCGGAATACACCAGGGAGAGAGGCAAGTGGCAAAAAAAATTAAAAATGGAAAAGATATTGAGAGCGAGAGAGGGAAAATAGGACAGATGAAACAACAAAAGGACAGAGAGGGAGGATTCGGTAAAAGCCGGCTCCTCACCCGTAGAGAGGCACACAGTTGTGGTGTGTTCCTCAGGCTGGCTTTGGCACGCAGACCACCCCGACACCTGGGTGAGTCGAATGAGAAGGGAAAACACTTAACAGTGTTCTCTCATTCTACCTCTCTCTCTCTCGCTCTCCCCCTCCCTCCTACACACGCACACACACACACATGCAGACAATCGGTAGAAATCACTGGTCTGCTATGCCGGACTGGACAGATGAGGGAGGGTGCTGTCAGAAGCTTACTGGGGAACTGGGAATGGTTCTTGTGTTACTGCATTTAGGGAGTCTTTCTGCACCCTTACAGGCCTCAGGTACAGCTGTAAAATAAAGACTGCAGGGCACCATATAGGCTGTACTTCAGTTCCTGTGTCCGATGTGTTCATTATGACTGTCTCTGGAAATATCAGATAGTTTGTCATCCTTTGTTCTTTATTTGACTGGAAACTGGCCAATCCAGGGGCGGAACAGTGCAAAAGTTTGCTGCTGCATAAATCATGACAATTTGCAGGACAATATGTGACGTTACTATGCATTTCATCCTTGAATATGGAGGGCTAAAATGCTATCCGCTGTCTCGTAGGTTTGCTTATAGTCTCTGTTCTTGTGTGTTCAGACTCAGTTCCTCAAGAGAGCTCTACAAATCACTGGTCTGTTGTTGATGCCAGAAAGATTTAGGTTCAAATTGGGCACAAATGTGAGATCTGTGGTTTGAATTCAATCAGATAATTGGGACACAATTGAGTCTTGGAAGTATCCAACCAATGAATGATGCTCGATTTGAGTTTTATTGAAACGGAACAAACAAAAAAACGTTATAAATACAAACATCAGAGAACAAACTGGGGTGGCTCTTAAGGTGAGCCAAACCAAATCCTTACGAGCATTTTCAAGAAAGAAAAATGTTTGAAGTAATAATTATTATAGTAATATCAGTTTTAAAAAACACAATTGAACTACTTCTAGAAACGCTAGACATACACGTTTAACTGTACTTCCTGCTACAAAAACCCTTTTTTTTTTTTCTCTCCTTCCTGTGGATTCTTTTCTCCACCTCGGCAAATAATGAAAAAATAAACGGTTGAAAATGAAGCTCTAGCCTTAAGCCATTATATACAAGCGAAGTCCCTATGCCACTAGTAGAAATGAGAGAAAGAGGGGGATTCTCGGGGGAAGAGATGGGGAAGATGAGGAGACTGGGGGAGGGCTGACATGAGCTTCCTGCAAGGCCATTTCATGATTTTAATGTCCTCTCAGACTTTTGGTGAAAAAAAGAAAAACAATGTCCACTTTTAAAAATGTTCACTGTTGGATTAAAAAAAAAAGAAAAAGAAACAAAAAACAGAATAAAATTTTCGCCCATTTTTAAGACAAAAGAGATCCCATGATAGCATGAGAGTTCAAACTTAAATGGAGGGTAAATACAATTAACAATAAGGGGGACCAAAAAACAGTTACATTCTTCAGCCAAAATGGACTTCCAGCCAATCAGGACCTCAGGGGCCAATTCCGCATTCTGTCCGTTTTATAGTTTGAGATAATTAGGGAGGGATGAAAGATAAAAAGTCAATCAAACACTGCTGCCAATTCTCTTGTTGAGTGAGATGTCGATGTGTTTTTTTGTTTGTGTGTGAAAGAAAGTGTATAAATGTGTGTGTGTGTATGTGAGTGTCTTGTGATGTTGCTGCTGCCCAAACACCATTCAGTGGCGTCTTACTTCCACTGCTGCCCATAAGAATCCTGGGAAAACTCCAGGTTGTCATTACTGTAACCATAGTTACCAGAGTAGTCGCCCCCTTGCTGAAGGGGCTGCTGGGCGATGGGCTGCGACCCCCAGTTCTGCTGGTTGGTGGTCTGGCGGCGCTTGGAGTCGGGCTGGTTGAAGACATCCGCCTTCCGCTTGCCACCTACGTTGCCCCCGCGGTTGCCCCGGGCCCCCCGAGTGCCACGCCCTCCCCTCTGGGGCGGGAAGGGCCCCCCTCGGCCCCCGCGCCCGCCTCTGGGGGCGCCCATGGGTGCTCCTCGGGGTGCGTAGCCACCCCTGCCGCGGCTGGGTGGCGCCCCGCGTGCTCTGGGAGGGGGTGGGCCGCCTCGGCTGGTGCGGTTTCCCCTGGACCGCATGGCGTAGCCGTCGTCGTAACCGTAGTAAGGGTCGTCGTAACCACCGCGGTAGTCATGGTAGTCGTACCCGTAGTAGTCGTCATAGTAATCATCGTACCCGTAGTAGTCCGGGGGGTAGGCGTAGCCTCCCCGCCCACCACGGCCCCTCCCACGCCCCGGGGGAGGCATACGGGGTGGGGGGTAGTAGTAGTAGTCGTCATACCTGTACACACACACACACACACACACACACACACACACACACACACACACACACACACACAACACAACACAGGGGCTTACAGCAGAAAGACACACCAACAAAACACCTCCACTCCACACACCTGACCCACGAGCCCTTGCTGTCAGCCAATCATCTCTCACTACCCTTCTTCTGATATATTCTTCTTCTTCCCTTCCATGCTTTCATGACCCCTCTCACTGTCCTTACCCTGTGTTTCTGGTCGTCTGTCTTTGAGCCTGGCGTTCTTTCCTCTTCTTGTCTGGAGGCTTGGCCAGCACAATCTCAATCTCCTCCCCACCCAGCTCTTTACCGTTCATCTCATCCATCGCCTGACGACAAAAAAATTAAAAATAAATAAAGCAAGGAGTCAGTGAACCATCTTTCTAACTCTTAGGAGAATGATGCTGTATGGACGGCTGGCGGACACAAATGTACGAATTTTTTTGTATGTGTGAGATTGTGTGAGAGACAGCAGTAGTGTGTGTGTCCCAATGTTCACCTTAACAGCAGCATCGCGCTCCTCAAAGTGGACAAAGGCGTAGTCTTTGAGTTTTTTGACACGCTCCAGCTTGCCGAACTGAGAGAAGGTCTTCTCCAGCAGTTCTTCCGTCACCGCGGTGGCCAGCTTACGCACAAAGAGCACCTTCACCTGTGACCAAGGCAACAAACATACACACTAACTCACAAGCATGAAATGAACCACATTTCTAGATTCCACCCCCACTCTGTGAATATGGATGCCACAGAACAATGCATTCTCTCTGCTAACATACAGTGAATGATTAATGTGCCTCAACACGTAGCGAATAAAGACAAACAGACTTTTACTACAACCTGCGGAAAAAGTAGGTGACTGATGCTGTGCAACAAAAAAAAAATTAAAAACATTATGTGCTTTGAATGAACGCATATTTTATGAGGTGATATATGCCTCAAACATGACTACATCTGTGTGCCGTTTCCATTCACTACAAGGGACTTATGGAATGTTGAACACTCACCTTGGCCATGACATCGGCGTCAGGTTCGGCCACAGGGTCGGCCCACTCCACGGTGACAGGGTTGCCCCACACCTTCACCTTGCCGCTCATGAGGCGGCGACGGGCCTGCGCGGCAGACTTGTGGTCCTCGTACTCTAGAAAGCAGAAGCCCCGGTTCTTCTTCTTATCATCTGGCTGGGTGTAGAGGATTACCTCCTGGAGCCCCTCTGCCATAGCAGGGATACATACACACACAGAGACACACACCCACACACACACACACACACACACACAAACACACACACACACACCATGTCAACCCTACACCACATAGGCTTAAAGAATGGATTCATTTACGTGTTCATTAAGTGCCTTATGACAGTCAAACTAAAGAGATTGGCCAGGAATGCTGTCAAACATGTAAAGCAACAATGTAGTCCATGGGAATGGTTATACATCACTGTGCATAGGCCTACAGTAAGATTACCTTGCATCATGCAGAAACATATGATTGGTATACGGCAAAAGAAATGCAGATATAAACTACAAAGTGTATTGTTAGTCATTCTGCTCTTAGTTTGCAATTGGTCTTAATTAAACCTACATATCTTCAGTGACTCTGACCTGTGACTTTGCCGAAGTCCTCCAAGATGCTCTCCCTTGTCTTGTTCTTTGGTATTGAACCCACGAACAGGCGGTTGTTTGCCACGGAGATGCACACACCAAGGTACTTTCCTGACCGGATCTCGTAGTTGTCACACTATGGATAAAAACAATAAACATCCACCCCCTTCAATACATTTACAATAACACAGATCTTTAGATTACAACTCAAACAGAACACTTCTTTTTTTTTACAGACATGGGATATAGTTGTTACATTCAATGACATTCAAGTTGGCATAGACGGACTAATAGTCCCCACAGAAAGCAGTGCAGTTACAACCAATAAGACAATATAAAATTGTTGTGGCAGAGGATTGTGGAGAGAGAGGGGAATGGACTCACAAGTTTGACAGCCTCCTGTGCGGCACCTTTGCTGCAGAACGTGATAAAGGCATAGCCACGGTTCTGGCCGGTGAGCGGGTCCATCATTAGCCTCAGGTCCCAGATGGGCCCAGCCTTCTCGAACAGAGGGACCAGCTCATCCTCGTACAGGTCCCTGGGGATCTTTCCCACAAACACCTGCACCACACACAGTAACGGTAGGAAGAAGTCGATGAGGAATTGCAGACAGTGGTCATACTGCCTTTTATTTGATGTCAATTGATCTTGATTTACTTTCTCAAGCAGGAGAAAACATTTTCATACAACCATCTCAATGCATCACCATTAACTCATCTTGCCATACAAAAACCAGCACTTCATTTTTCTGTATGTTTGACACTGACAAACTACAAAGGTTTTTAGACAACCGTCTGTTATAGAGAACGTGGGAACATGAGAACCAAACTTCACCTCTGTTCCGATTCCAGGCTGCACTCCAGAAAACACCTCCTCGGGAGGAGGCCCCCCATACTTCCTCTGTCCTGTAGTGACGTCAAGGGTGTATCCCGTCCTCTCCAAGAGAGCCTGTGGAACAGGGAGGGAAGTTCAGAAAAAACTCCCAATACAGCCATCCATGACTCAGAAACTGGTCTGTGTTGATATGTTTGTAATCAACATGTACATCGAATTTGTTGTACCAAGAGGTTCGAGAAAACTGATTTTCATGTTTTGGGAACAATTTACAGTAATCAGATCTGATTCAAATGTGATCACGTACCTTGATCTTGGCTTCGTCTGGTCCCTTTGTGGATTCTTGGATTTTGCTTCCTTGCTTTTCCCTCTGTCTATATGTCTTCATGACACCACAGAGGAAAGCACTCTTGTTCTGAGAACACACACACAGCCAACACACAACAGAAGTCAACACACAGCAGAAGTCAACACACACACAACCAACACACACACACACACAGCCAACACAAGTCAACCGCCTACCCTCTCCGCATCAGCACCCAACAACTGCCACTCCATTAACACCCATCCGTTCCAAAGTACCTACACACTCCCCCCTTTTCTCGAATCAGCATGTAACATTAGCAAAGCTATTCCCATTTATGCCTCTACGAAAGCCGAGGGGTGTGAGTCTCACCTGCACGTGGGACAGATCGCTCTCTTTAAACTGCAGCAGCACCGAGAGCGCCCCCTCCTCGTTGAACTCCCGCAGGGCATCGATGGCTCGCTCATCCAGGTCGGTGTATGATACAAGACCTGCAAGCACAAAAATCACCTGTAAATAGTGCATCGACTGGACTCACTCCTGCACACCACATCATTATAATAAATATACTGCTGTACATACACAAGCACCCCACTGGGTGCACAGCTGCAAGATTGCAGTCTACACTGCTGGACGTGGTGCCATTTTACATTTTACCCTAATATGCATATGTAAAAAAGTACTAACTTTTTCGAAAACCCAGCAGGTTTTCCATCTCTTTTGCTACTGCCTGCAGGTGGGCTGAAATTGCGACGTGGCTGAAAGTGCTTACTTCATGTCCACCTCCCCTCCAAACCGTTGGTCTGAGTGGGACTCACCTGTCTGGAAGATGTTGTCCAGGCTCTCAGCCACCTTCTGAGGAAGCCCGGCGTCCACCAGCGTCTGGTAGTGCTCCGTGTGGGTCATGGAGACATCCATGGGCTCCTCCTCTTCCTTCACTGGAGCAGAGCTGCCGTTCACCTCCGCAGCCATTCCTGTGAAGGAGAGAACTGGTGAGAGGAATGCATGCTACAAACAAACTGACAGCAATACTCAACCAACTTGTAACATGCTCTGAACCTTTTCCTTTCCAATAGCCATGACAAGTTCATTAAATCTAGGAACTTCAACCTAATCATTGCCTAAAGAACAAGCATGCAACTGTGAAAGTGTGAAAAGGTGAACATGACTGTCAACAACAAGATTTCAATGTGCATCTACCTTGTGACTTTGATTTGTCTCATAAATGATCATGCAACCTGTAGGTGCAGCTTCGATAATTGCAGATCAAACCTGTTCAAATGAAGTGGTCTTAAACACCAAAGGCTCAGCCTGCCTCAAAGTGCAAAGACCTCACCAGACACACGCTCAGTCAGGCTAGAGTTACAGATAAACGCAAACAACGTAGACGTGAGCAGTGTACCTGCACCGGCGTGGTGAACAATAACATCCATACCTCACCGTGAACTGTCTGTCTCCATATAACCAACTTTCACGTTTCACATTTTTGCATGTGGCCGGCGCTACCTTAGCTCGCGAGCTACACAGAGCTGCGTTCCGCCCCCCTCGCGTGTGAGGTTAAACAATTAGCCAAAGCTAGGTACAAAAGCACCCCGCAAAATTGCGCTAAATTACCATTGTACCTTATTCGATGGAATCAATTTCCTATTTTTACATGATAGAGGTCATGAATATCTATGTGTTGTGTAGTCTGCTATGATAAATTAACAGTACACGTTAGAAAACATGCCTGCTGAGATTTAGCTACCGTGCTAGCTGGCGAGCTTTCTGGCCGTATGAGGCCTAGCTTTAGGACACCTTTCAGAATTCAAATAAACCACCCGCCAAAACCTAGATTAAATAAGCAGTTAGCTAAAACTTACCTATATATTCCGAGACGATGCAACTAGTGCAACTTAAGTATTCCGTCAATTGTTTTAAGGAGCAGTCAAACGGTGCTGATCATAAAAAATAATTCTTTGGATCTAACGTTACCCACGAGACAACACAGACAGCCCAGTCGCTCAAACAACGCCACTTCCTTGCGTAGGGAGAGCCAACCTCCGACGTCAGAGCGGCGGTGGCGTGCACGTACGCAAGCACGCTGCGTGGCCTATTTTGGGCGTGTTCTAAGCAGGTTCTATTTGGTTTCGATGGTAATGATGCTGGTAGAGTGCAATGTTTACATGTGCAATGATGTGGTTTTGTCTGTGTGGTTTAGTCACACATATCATGATCAAATTATCAAATCTGGAAGAACATTCTGTAGTCGTGATTCGTGAAATCTCCCCAGATTGCCTTAACTTGTCTGCCTGAAATGGTACAACCTATGCTAGAACTATACAGGCCTACAACTGTGGCTACGTTAAAACTGCACGTGTAAAGCATCTTTTTAGAACAACCTCTGGCCTCAAATCTTTTACAGTTGTTAAATACCACAAATGTACGAAGATGGAGACCATGTTAATTGATCGCTGTTGTGACACCAATGGCATCTAACTCTGCGTCCATCCTCACCCTATATTTTTAAAAGACAGTAAACTAATCTCAGACAACAGTTAAATTAGGACCATGCACAGATTATAGTAGTAGCCTACCTATACAATTTCCCATTAAGTGAAACCGCACTGTCACTGGTAATGTTCATGTTGGATTTGCCTAAAATAATATTAATATGCCAAAATGGGCACAGAATGGACAAAACCAGGTTCCTTGTAAATCACCAAAGTCCAGTGGTGGAATGTAACGAAGTATTTGGACTTCGTTACTGTACTTAAGTAATATTTTTACGTATTTGTAATTTACTTAAGTAAAAATAATAGTGCATACTTTTGACCTTTACTCCATTACATTGTGCAGCTTTTATCTATACTTTTTACTCCACTACATTGTTACAATATGTGTCGTTACTCGTTACAATTTATGAACACAGTTTCGCCAAAATGTTGCCTACACACTCTCAGCTCCAATGATAGCAGAGCGCGCATTTGGCAGCAGCACGAGTGGTAGACTTGCCTCCTGTGCATATGTAGCCTAAACATTCAACATAAATCCATTTAAAATAATTGTTTGAGTTTAGAGGCCCCAAGAATGACTGAATTTTCTGTCTGTTCTGACTGAATAGCGAAATGCATGTTGACATACAGCAATAGCATCAAAATAACACGATTGTACCTTCATTATGTATTTAACTTAGTGGTATGATAAAGGTATGTTAGCTATGTCAAGCTAGCGTGCTAGCTCGATGTCATGGTCTGCTTGGAACAGTGGGGCTTTCCGCCTGTCTCGGCTGTCAGTGGCTCGTCTTTCACTAGAGATGGTGATCATAGGACACCAGGTAACATCGTAGTAAAGGCCCTTGTCTTTCTAGGTTGTTAGAATAGTGTTAGTTTGCACTTGTACTTTGCTTACATGGTGCAGGTTAAATTAGTCTTGTCCCCGCAAATGTTTTAAATAACGTTGTGAGAACCTTTATGTTAAAGGTTGAATAAATAATGATTAACAGTGTATTATTGTTATTGTTACTATTTTTATTGAGAAAGCACAGAACTCTTCTCAAGCAATACAATGACCTGACTGCAACTACAACCAGAAGGAAGGGGACATTGCCTGCTGGTAAGGGTGCTTCAACCAGTAAACAGGAGAAATTCGAGGACACCAAAGGCTCTCAGAAGAGCACAGACCTTGCAGTAGTGAACTTTTGCAATCAAATTTCTTTTTGATGTTACATACAAGAAGCTAAAGAAAAGCAAGGCTTAAAATACCAACAGCCATTTGACATTTTTTTTTTTTTTTTCATTAACTTTTGGCTGCCTGGCAAATGGTCTAATTCTCATTTCCCTCCAAATGTATTTATGGCCAATTTCCTCATTGTAAGATCTGCCTTTTTTGTTGACTGGTTCCTGCCTGGCATGCACACTTTGTGCCTAGTCTTGGGTTACTACTGTGTTTCCCCCCCATCCTGTTATTAACAGAGCACAATGTTTTAAATAGTTTGACAATTAAATAAATGATTTAAAGACATAACATTTTTGCTTAATGGTATTAACTTGGCAGATAATCCCTGGAAGATAACTCGTCATCCACAGAATTGTAAATTACAGTGTGAACAGTATTACAGAGGGTAAGCACAATAAGTACACCAACCTTTCCAATAAACAAATGTTGTTGCTTATAAATATTACTAGTAGTGACATCTGTAGAGGCATAAGTATTACCAGTAGCTATATCTGCATTCTTTATCAAAATGGCACAGCCTAGAAATTGAGAGACAACCCATTGCGTGAGTACTTTTAATACTTAAAGTACATTTAAAAGTAAGTAATTATTACATTTACTTAAGTAGGATTGTTGATGTAGTACTTCTACTTTTACTGAAGTATATATTTTGCTGGGTATTTGTACTTTTACTTAAGTACTAAGCTTCAGTACTTTCTCCACCACTGCCAAAGTCTATACTGTAATGAAATTAGAAATCTTGAAAATGATGTGGATGTAACTAACTGTTGGTAAATATATAAGTAACATTACATTTACATTTAGTTGGTTAGTATTGTAACATTTTAGGTACAGACAAGTTGGAACCCAAAATCACAACAACAGACACAGTGTGTAGCAGAAGTAGATTTGACTTCCAAAACAGGGTCAAAACCAGGAAATCCGTCAGGTGTACAAACAATTCGACAAGGAGCAGGCAGAGTATTCAGAATCCGATGGACAGGCAGGGTCAGAAGCGGGAGATCAATCAGTCCAGCAGACAAATCCAACAAGGGGCAAGCAGGGTATACGCAATCCAAAGTACAGGCAACGGTCAAACCACAGGGTACTCAGAATCAGAATCAGAATAGTATTTATTGCCAAGTAGGTTTACACCTACCTGGAATTTGTGCGGATGTATAGGTGCATACAGTAAACATAAAAACATACAAACACAGTAAGTACTACACATAACATAAAACATAAAAACACAGTAAGTACTACACAAACACAATAAGTACTACAATACAAAAAGCAGGGCAGGAGTGCAAAAGTGGATGTGCAATGTGCAGTGTGCAATGTAGTGTGTGTTAACATAACACAGGCTTGAGGTGTGGGGGCGGGATGAGAGTCCACGTCAGGTGGCCTTGTTACTAAGGCCAACGGCAGCCGGGAAGGTAATAGTAATAGAACAATCACGGGATAGCTTGGCAAAACACACAAGCCAATCTGGCAGAAAACAAGTGCGAATGGACAGGTATAAATACACAGATACTAATGAGGAGATGAGCTGCAGGTGAAGAGATGGGCGGAGAATACCAGGTGAGAGAGATGAGGAGATTGCCAGGCATGTGGGAGTGACCGGATCTGAAATTACAGGAGATGGTGATAAGACATGAACACAAAACCAGATGAAAAAGGGGAATTCGTGACAAGTATATATTTCGCTGGGTATTTGTACTTTTACTTAAGTACTAAGCTTCAGTACTTTCTCCACCACTGCCGAAGTCTATACTGTAATGAAATTAGAAATCTTGAAAATGATGTGGATGTAACTAACTGTTGGTAAATAAAAAAGGTGGTAGTCCCAAAAGTAATTTAAAGTAAATAACCTAACCAAAATTATATGGCCAGCTGCTGTAGCCCCTCTGCCCAGCATATCTTTCTATAAAGACAAGCTAATCAAGAGTGCCACTGTTGAGCAAAGATCGGTAGTAACTACGTTTACTCTGTTACTACTCTTTTACTAAGTCTAGTTATAAGAGTGATGGAGAATACTTTTCACTCTTACTCGAGTAAATTTACGATTTAAAAATGTACTTGCACTCCGTTGCATTTGGCTACACACGTCGCGCAATTTATATTAAATTATTTTGTATTCACACACACAGCTTCTTGCCTTCTACGTCGACTGCTACATAAACATATGTAGACGGCGCATTGGCCTGGTTCGTACGTTAACGGCGTAGCTGTATTGAAGTCAAGGCACATTTAAATTAATCCCAAAACATTAGTCTCTGAGTGGAAATCGCTGGGAAAAAATAGCTGCATGGGGGTGTGCACATCATGGGATCCAGACATGGCAAACACGTCAAAGTTTAAATAGCTAATGTTAGAAAGATTAATATGTTATTAGCTAAATGTAATGTTACAAGCCTAACTAGCATTTAAGTTCGTGAGTGTGTGGTTTATTGTAAGATTTATGAACACATAGGCCTCCCGTCCGTTGAAAGGCTAATCTACGCATAGCCTATCTATCCTGCTTCAGATGTAGTAACCTATAGGTAGTAACCTATTAGGTTCACATCACTTCACCTGTGTTTAAACTATATACAGCAAAAACAGCCCTCACATTTATCGTCTTGGTAAAAGGTGAAAATATGAGAACGTAGCCTAACCCAAATATCTTAAAGTGACACTACACCCTTAATCCACATGTGAATATAATACATATGCCTAATAGGTGTGAAAAATATAATCATATGAAGTCACTACTTCACATTTTACTCATTACTCAAGTAATTATTTTGATGGGTACTTCTACTTCTATTTGAGTCATCATTATTATAAAGTCACAAAACTTTTACTTGAGTACAACTTTTGCTTACTCTACCCAACTCTGCTGCTGTGGTCAGTCAGGCATGCATGATAAACCCATACTCAGAACAGTATGGTTTCCCAACCTCAAGTACAGCCACATTACAGCACAATTTTCACATGTTAACTCTCAGTAAGCAGCCCACAAACCATCAAACCACAACAGAAGAATAGCTTATCCATTTCCAATGACTGGCTTGGAACAAATGACCAACAAATATTGCAAGTGTGAATTTCTGAGTACATCGAACACATATTGTCATGGCTGACCTATAATTAATTGTTCTATTAATTTTGTTCCACTTTTATAGTAAAATGTATAGCACATTTTGAGGTATTGCTGAAATTTGCCACAAGGTGGCAGTAAAGACCATTAAAGTAAGCCATGTCATACTTACAAAGGTACCAGAGCCAGCCACCAAAGAAATAACACTCTTTTGATTGGATGACAGTGACATAAGCAGTTACCATACAACACTGAATTGAGGAGGTTTTGAGTAGCCTCACTGAGAATGTTGCGACCAAATTAGTCATTTCAATGTTTCTTCCTTGTTCAGTGAAATAGTAATTGTCACCAAATATTTTTAGTTATGTTATACAAATGAAACATCACACCAGATTAAGTTTGAAAGCATATTGATTTTGGCGGTAAAATTTGCCCGCGACAAGTCTTTGTCCCTAACTGAACTTTACCTCAGATAACCCCGGTGTTTACAGGAAATCACGTGGATTATGTGCAATGCTTTCGGTCATCTCTAGAGGTCTTCCTTACACCACTAAACACACTCACCCAATGTTCCCACACACGCACTGTCAGCAACAAAGGTACTTTCCTTGACCCATTTTTAGTTCAGGTTCAGACAATAGAGTAGAGTTTTGTTTTGGAATGTTTGCGGACCTCTCACACCCTTTCATGTAATTTCACATCCGTTTGCACCCTGGGGAACTCTGGGGATTCTCACAGTTATAAACCACTGAGTACAGCAAGACAGCACGATTTCAGTACTTGTTGTCAAATTATATCAGATCTTTGATGTCATTTTGTGATTATGTCACTTCATACACCTCCATTAATTTTTTTGTAGAGTTCAAAAGTGAACATCCGCACCATTTCATACTTACAAAAGTACCAGAGCTAGCCACCAAAGAAATAACACTCTTTTGATTGGATGACAGTGACATAAGCAGTTACCATACAACACTGAATTGAGGAGGTTTTGAGTAGCCTCACTGAGAATGGTGCGACCAAATTGGTCATTTCAATGATTCTTCCTTGTTCAGTGAAATAGTAATTATCACCAAATATTTTTAGTTATGTTATACAAATGAAACATCACACCAGATTAAGTTTGAAAGCATATTGATTTTGGCGGTAAAATTTGCCCGCGACAAGTCTTTGTCCCTAACTGAACTTTACCTCAGATAACCCCGGTGTTTACAGGAAATCACGTGGATTATGTGCAATGCTTTCGGTCATCTCTAGAGGTCTTCCTTACACCACTAAACACACTCACCCAATGTTCCCACACACGCACTCTCAGCAACAAAGGTACTTTCCTTGACCCATTTTTAGTTCAGGTTCAGACAATAGAGTAGAGTTTTGTTTTGGAATGTTTGCGGACCTCTCACACCCTTTCATGTAATTTCACATCCGTTTGCACCCTGGGGAACTCTGGGGATTCTCACAGTTATAAACCACTGAGTACAGCAAAACAGCACGATTTCAGTACTTGTTGTCAAATTATATCAGATCTTTGATGTCATTTTGTGATTATGTCACTTCATACACCTCCATTAATTTTTTTGTAGAGTTCAAAAGTGAACATCCGCACCATTTAGTGGATTATTGGGCTGATGTGAGTTGAGATTAAAATAATTGTTCTAACAGTATGAATGCTTTAGAAATATTGAGATCCGAAGCAGCAGTTGACACACTTTATCAGCCAGAGATATCTTACGGTTATCCTCATATGAACTGTAAACAAGGCTATTGTGACTCATTGTGGTTGAACTGGTTGGATCGGCAAAGTCACATGACTTCCCATCAACTGGCCGGCAGTAAAACTACAATTCTGGGGTGAGCTTGTGAGTTATGTTTTGTATGTTATGTCAGACTGAACAAATGGCAGTTGTTTTATTATTTCTCAAGGTCTCAAAGCACTCATGACATATCTTGTGTATAGAGACTTTTACCAACCAACAGTTTACAGAACTGCTGATCCCCAAAAAAAAAAAATCCAAACACATTCAGCTACCAATCGAACCTTCAGTCACAAGACTCTGGGCTTGGCTTTGGCTTGGCATCTGAATCTGGTTGAGTCAGATGCCACCGAGGAAGCATATCGGCAGAAACAAAAGTGAAAGAGAGCTGGCAGGGACTTTCCACTTGTTCGTCTAATTTCTCTCTGCTTGGTTATACAATTACAGCATCGCTTCACCCACCCAAACAAAGCTTCACAACAGAAAAGAAAACAGAAAAATGCCACATCAGGATGGGACACAATACATCTAATTTTAATGTCAGAAGTTTTCTTTACTCACATATACAGTTGCACGCTACAGGTACTTAGATTCAGGGTGTTGTTTTATTCTGACCTAGGGTGATCTCTTTGACGGCCATTTTAGAGTAGGTCTGGTGATAAAATGGCGATTGGTATTTCCCTACTGATTCCCTCACAGCCCTCCTGCATTGCAGCATACCATCACACCAACCTAATTAAATTCAAAGGCCGCACCTTGTGAGTACAGGTGGATAAACAAATCAACTCTCTGAACCAAAATATATGGCATCATTTTTTATTAAATAAGTTATTAATAACTAAGTTTGACCCTTATTCCAAGGATTTGAAACATTGTCACTTCTTGGGTCCAGAGTAAGTATCCATTTCGTCTTTTGGGGGTTTAGCACTTTTCACTCCCATGACATTGTAATATTGTTATTACTCTGAGAATGTTATGTTAAGCAATATCACAGGAATAGCACACACTAGCACACACACCCACAAATACCCACACCAGCCCACACAAACACCCACACACACACATAACGTACAAATAATTTAATAATGTATACAATTAAAAGTCAACATAAACACTCACACACATACAAACACATGAATGTGCACACCTATACTCACACATGCTTTTAAATACGCACACGTGCCGATTTCATCAGCATTCAAAACAGAAGGCCAGTCATAGCAGCGGGCGGCAGCCCAATCCGCCATTTTAGGTTAGTGTTTGCAGGACATGCACATTGGTGATAAAATGGTGACTGGCGTTTCCACATCGCTGTTCTACAGTCAGGTACTTTCCCCCAGTAGGGGGTGGTGAAAGACAGACGCAGCGGCGTTATGATCTGTGCTGTAAAGACCGTGCAGACTGCCAACAGACAAAGGTGAAGGTAACGCAGAGGGACTTTCCACCGAGACTGAGTGTGCTGTTTGGTAATCACCATAAAGTCCTCACCAAAACCTGTTTTCACACTAATAAACACACACACACACACACACACACACACTCACACACACACATACACAGGCGGAAATGTACGCACACTCCAATCAAATGCATGCTCACTGAACCTGCTTATATGGATACAAATGCAACATTGAGTATATTGTAAAATATGTAATATGTAATGATCTGTGCATGTGCAGGTCTGACTCTGTGTCGTCCCTTCTTGGCCTTTTTTATCCAATGTAATACAATGTTCTGAATCAAACGTGACTAAAAAAAGGAGAAATTGTGAGGAGAAATTGCATGATCTGTGAAAAAAGGAAAAAATGGTACAAAGCCAGTAAGATTGTTACGATACAGTGGAATAAAAGTCCAAGCGGTGTTGTGGGAGGGCAGGAGGAACCTTATTGTTCATGTGGCACCACGAATCAGATATCAACACCAGTTATCACATTTTATTACAGTTCCCAGAACCAGTTCAGCAACTCCACCTCTGTGTACTGAAAGAAGGTGGTTCAGGAAACCCTTAGACATTGGAACAACAGAAACTACACCATAAACTTGTCATATTCTGATACATATTGTAAAGATGACTTACTCTGTTACCCAAGTTTGTGCATTGTGCTCCTCTGGTTGCATTTGTGTGATGTGGAAGAATCACGGTGTGTGTTTCTGAAGGTCACCTTGGAGTCTGTCGTTATGGAGCTCTCTCCATAACTTGCTTCTACTCCAACCCCAAACCAACAAGAAGTTGTCCTTTAGCGGCATATGACGATTTGGTTCAGCTAATTTGGGAACAGTTTGAATGTTTTTTACTATCAAATTGTAAGCAAAATTATGTTGTTGTTGAACAGTGCTTCATCTGGAAATGTGGTTTCCTGTTGTTCCTGTTGAGTTTCATTTAATTTCATTTTCACATTCCATTCACTCAGTGAATTCAGTTATTTAGTATGGTTTGATAGAGTGCAAACATCATGGTAGATGTACTTTTCACAGACTGAAAATAGCACGGAAATAATGTGTTAATGTGTGATTTATGTGACAACATACGTATGTTTCTAAAATCACTCAAAACCATTCACATGCAAGTCTCACCTCACCTGCACCACAAAGGTACACCAAAAGAGAATATTATTTGATTTATAAATACATAAAACTTTTGACGCCTTTAGCCACTGAAAACTTGATGATGGGCGTCAGTAATTCCTTACTAAACTAGACGTACTGCGCAACAGTGCGTAACATGACCGCTGCACAAAGTGAGAGAATGAGCATGGATGGATTATGAAATCAAGGGCCTCTGGGCACGAAAGCCTCATGGACCCTTCAACCACTCGTGCACAACACGCCCAGCAAGATGCAACTCATAGTCCAACCTACCTGTGCTTACGTGACATATTTAATACCTGTAGATTGCTTACAGGAGTCACACCACATCAACGCATGATGCAATTAGATATATTAACGTATTTTAATTGCCAACAAATAGCATATTAATTGACAAATGGCGCCTGTTTAGCCCATCACACAGGATTTAAGAGACTGATGCCACAGGCAGTAGCTGTGTCTGTTCCTCTTGTTCCTGGCCCAGCATGCCTTGCCACTGACCCAGCCTGACCTTTCAAACAAAGCAAGCTCATTATTATGAATAAGACATAGCATTATTTAAATCACAAACATTTTATGTACTATTTAGAAAATGGAGATAAATATGTCTGTGTTCAATTTATTTGTTTTTGTTTTTTGAGTTTGTTTGCCAGGCATGATAAAAGCTTATAGAGACATAACCTGCATAACCTGCTGATTTAGCATCAACAACATATTCAATCTTATCTTATCAACATATCTCAAACTCTCCTAGTGACACAAACCTTACTTTCCATATCAGCCATGTGGGGCTACAGTCACGCCAAGTAGATTGGTGAAGTCTAAGTATAAGATATTGGACTATAAATCGGTGGGGAGGGAAAGAAATGGAAAAAAAATTGACAAACACCATGTGATTCAAACCCCTTTTACTTCCTTGTGTCCCGCAGGGTTTCTGTAAACACCATACAGGTGAAGGTGGAGGGGCTAAATACTGTATGTGAAATTCTCTTGTTCATTTGCTGATAACAAAAACAGTGGGATGCATTTTGGACATGCTTGTTTTCAAAGTATTAAAAAATCACTTCCCCTTTTAAAATAAACTCACTAACTCACACACAGTAAATTATATCTCAGACAATGCCCGAATTTCATCAGAACTGCCCGCCATTTTAAGTAGGCTTGTTTGGTCGATAAAATGGTGGCCAGGGCTTCAATGCTCCTCTATGGTTTGCACTCTCCGGTAGACGTCACCCATGAAGGCAAAGCACAGACAGCAGAGCGCGGAAGACTGCACTGCCGTGGTCAGGCAGAGTGCCAGACACAAAGAATGGGACTTTCCGGCAGGACTGAACAGGTTATTGAGCAGCCTTTATAAAGATACCTGCTGCAGTAAAAATAGCACACAATTCCAGTTTGACCAGACCTCTGTTTTGACATCATATGGCTGAACATAATCTGAAAATTCAAATTACAACCCTTCATTCATTTTCATAATATTATGTACTACAACCCAGCTTTGTTGGTAACTTCAATGAACGTGATACTAGATTTCATATGGATGAAAATCATTTGATTGTTTATTGTTACCACAGAAGGTACATTACATACAAAATAGCAAACATTTTAATAAAAGAAAAAATAATCGGCTTGTTTGACTAAACATAGGCACCGATTTAGAACAATGAAGGCCTTTTGCTAATGATATAAAAATACTGCATTACCTATGACTCTTGTGGTTGTTTATAATGACAAGGCAACTAGAACAGATGCTTAAAAAGAAAACAAACACATATTGAGCTATTTTCTACAAACTTAAATACAGTTTGAATCAAAGGTGCAAGATTTGTTGTACAGTTTGTGATTTGTTAACTGTCAGTGAAGAGCCTTTCTTTTAGCCTGTAGTAGCTGCCCTGTTTTTCCATTAGTTCTTTGTGAGTGCCCTTCTCAATTACTGCCCCGTTGTCAATCACTACGATCTGATCCGCCCTCTCAATGGTCTTCAGCCTATGAGCAACCACCAGCAGGGTCTGATTGGGGCAGGAGGCAAGGGCTTGTTGGACCTGTGAAAGACGGAATATTAACCAGATGTCACACATTTTATCTGACAGACATAAAACTCTGGGTGCATGATGTAGTGTGTCTGTGTGTCCATATCCTTATCCACGCAGGCATTTTTCAGATGGGCATAAATAAATATGTATGTATGTGCTTGAATGTTGGCTGTCCAAGAAAAGCGTTCATGTGTGTGGGATTTCCATGTGTACATATGCATGTGTATGGCCATAACCATTCCCAGGGAGAGCTGTACCGCTTGTTCGCTCTCCGTGTCCAGACAGCTGGTCACCTCATCCAGGATAAGGACCTGTGGCTCTCTGATCAGAGCCCTGGCGATGGCAATGCGCTGCTTCTGGCCGCCAGACAGCAGACCTCCTCTCTCTCCCACATCTGATGGAGCAGAGAGTTATGAATGAGTGGACTGTGGACCTGCCTTTACTTCCTTATTTTTGGCATGTGTGACTGTACGGAAGACAGTAAGGAAATTGTCCTAAACCAGAAAATGTAAACATCATAGCACTACATCTGTACTATATCTGTATTGTACTTTTTGCCTTGGAGGGTACCTGTGTCATAGCCTTTCTCCAGCTGGGAGATGAAGCCATGGGCATTTGCTTTGCGGGCAGCGTCCTGCACTCGCTGCAGATCGCATTTCCCCAGCCCATAGGTGATGTTGTCTTTCACAGAACCTGAGAAGAGCACAGGTTCCTGACCCACCATGGCAACCTGTGTGACATAGCCAGTCTCAGTGTTAATGTCTTTGTTAGCATCTATGATAATGCCCATGCTATCACCTCTGATTATTTCTTTGCCAACTGTCACGGATTGTTGCCAAAGATTGGGGGAATGTGTTCCAAAGTGTCTGTGCTAATAAAGTTAAAACAACTGACAGATTTCATTGGTGGTCTGGAATAAAACCTCTTTACTAGCCATTCCTGTTATCACCTTTCTGTGCAGATATTTGTGCTGATAAGTCTGCAGTGGCTGTCCATCCAGGAGGATCTCTCCCTCCTGGGCCTGGTAGAATCTTTCCAGCAGACTCACACAGGTGGTCTTGCCCCCACCTGAAGGCCCCACCAACGCGGTCATTTGTCCAGGTTTCAGCTCCAGAGAGAAGTCCTGAACACATACAAAGACAACGCAACCTTGGTCAATTCACAGCACAGCTGATACTCTAAGCTTTTTTAGATATGCAATGTCTGAAATTAATGCTTCCTTACCGTCAGCACCTTCTGATCACGGCGGGTGGGGTAGGAGAAGGTGAGGTTCTGGAACTGGACACGTCCCTCCAGAGAATCAGGCTGAAGGTTTCCTTCAGTGCTCACCTCAGGCTTCCTGTCCAGGTACTCAAAGACCTTACCAGCAGCGCCCACAGAGTTCAGCATGTCACCGAAGCTGTAGATTAAAGACTGCGAGATGCAGGGGCCATAACAGTCCAGGTATAAGAAAAGTGTTTCCCAGGTGGATAAGTAATATCTAAATATCACACTTCTAAATAAATGATAATGTAACTATACATCTTATCTTATCATACTATCTCATCATGGTTTCTCCAAAAAGTTGCAACTACAGGATTCTAAATCATCAAGGCTATTTTGACACCTGTGTAAAATTAAGGATTATAAATATATCCAGACAATTTTGTCTTAAATTACGCAAATCCTTACTCTAATGCTGTCTGCCAGGTCAGACTGGTACAGGATGAAGGACACCAGATTCCCTGTGCTCATCTGACCAGACTGAATGATTAGCCTGCCATAGAGGAGCATGGCCACCTTCATGCCAACTTCTGTAATCTAACACAAATAACACAAACACACATTAAAACACAATTATGTACTACTTTACTGTTTAAAAGTGCTTCTGGAAGTAGCCATTTTTTTATATAAAAGTTATATTTATATAAAAATAGCTACCAAGAAATATACTATTAAAGCAACACTATGCAAGAATTTGCCACATTTTAAGGTATGTTGTTATAGGCAACTACTTTTGGTATCAATTTTGTTGGTATATGGTCATGTGCAGAACAGATAAACACACTTTTTCTGAAATGCCACTACACTTAGAGATAGGGCACGAGAAGGCCTGTATATTGACATTGTACAACAAAGTCAACAAAGCGCAATTAAACAGATACCCTTCGCACAAGCAGGTACACTGCCCTGACGGTATCCCTTCGATTCTTCAGGTTGTGAGTGTCCATCAGGCGATCGTTATAGCGGCGTGATTCACTCCTCTCTGTGTTGAACCCTCGAACAGTGCGGATGCCTGACACGGCCTCTTCTGCAGCATCATTGGCTCGTGCAATAGAATCTTGCACATCTTTAGACAGTTTCTAATGGGTCAAAAATAGATAGATGAATAGAATTTAGCTAAAGATATACAGTCTGGTGTCGGACTATATTTCAGCTCAGTTTGCGGAGAAATATTCATAGAAGAGCTTGTGAGATCAGACCTTCCGGACTGCATGTCAGCAATTTATGGAAAGAGGTTTGGGGGATATCAAGGCAGATGATAAGGAGATAGACTACTTTCATTGTAAATATAACCATGATAATATGGCTGCTGTTGGGTTAAGAGGAGAGGATGGTATTTGCTCTTGATGTGTTCCTTACCTCTTAAAAACACAGGCGAATCCCTTTATAACATGCCAGATGCAGATGGATACATCTGCAGCATAAAGGCATAAAAGCATAAAAGACGTATCTGATAGCTACCTGGTAGAATGTGTTGTATATGTTCTGAAGCAAGCCAGTTATTGGTGTTTCCATCAGCATCAGCAACGTGAGCTTCCAGGAAAGGCTTAGCATCAAGGAGAGCATGCCCAAGGTCTTGATGAACCTCCGTAATATGACATTGACATTCAGGGCCACCGCCCGTGCCATCAGATTGGTGTCTGTTGACAACCTAGACGTGAGATCACCTACAGGAGACACGTATTCTCAGTTTCACATAAAAAAATTCAGCAGTAGCAAAAAAAGTAAAACTAACTCATTGTCATTTAAAGGTAGAGTCCGCGATTCTAATGCAATTCACTCTTTGTGTTAAAAAGCTGGTGTTTACACACAGTCCTAGCTCTGTAAATGGGAAACAAACAAAGTGTCTCAGACCGAGCCATAAACAATTCTAGCCAAGCTGCTTCAGGTGTGTGGAAGGGTGGAGTGTCATTTGACAGGCTGCTGAGCTGACATACCAATAACCCTTTACCAGAATTGCGGACTATACCTTTCCCAAAACGCAAATCCCAAACATACGTGTGGGGCAAATTATAGTACCTGTCTTTGTAGTTTCATAGAAACCAATTTCCTGATTCATGAGGGCTCTGAACAGCATGATTTTCACTCTGAAGGTGAAACTATTAATGGCACACATGAAGAGCCCCCCTCGGCATCCCGCACTGATGGAGCTGGATCACAAAGACAATGTAGGGTTTAAGTCTCTAAATGAAGTGTGTAATGACTAATTTCATGTGCTCAATGTAAGTTTATAGCCACCAAAACAAATGAAATACATGTCTACTTTGGATACTTCTGTCTATTTACCTTCCTAAGGAGAAGAGGCCCATGAACAGAATTGCAGTCACAAACTCATTCCACTGGTACTGCGACTGTAGGATGTCAATCACTCTGCCAGTGTAAAAAGGAATGAACATCTCACCTGGACACACATAGAGAGAACGAGAGTGGGATTAACTAGTTTCAGGAGAATACGGAGAGTGTTCTGTGTTTCAGCCACTTTAACATTTTATAATTATTTTTACAATACCTGCATGGCAATACTTACACAGAACAGCTAGTGTGAGGAAGATGAACGCCCCCATCAGTAGCAGGTAGTCTGGTCTGTAAAGAAGAATGACTCGCTGAAAGAGCACGCGTGCCTTTTGCGTTTTCTGTTTTCCGTTACTTCCATCAGTTTTGTCAGGACACGAGAACTCCCAAAACAAAGTAGCAGATGCAGCAGCAAGAACATTTGATAACCAACGCCATGCTGTTCCCAGCGGATAATTGCCAAGCAATACGAATTGCCCAGTCTTGAATAGAGAACCAAGCAAACAGTGAGTTGTAAGCCAACGCTTTAGCACAACGCTGGAGCCAGTGTTAGCCCAATAAACCACTCCGCTCAACAGCACCCATCTTATTCCTGTCGCTACCCATTGCCAGCACAAACAAGCCGTCGCGTTCCCTTGATCAGACCACCGAGATAACCTATCATCTAAAACACAGAATGCCACAAAGTCGACGCTTAAGACCAATACATACACAATGAAAGAGCGCATCCTGAGAAGATACCAGCTATGTCGCCAAATTGTATCGCTTGTAAATTACCGTTCACTGCGGAATAAGGCCCTAATCTTAAATTAATATTTCGTTTCTGACTGTATCGACAATACGCAAGCCGAGTTTTGTTTGGTAGACTGACTGTCACACTTGAGTTCGGTAGACTGACTTGCATCTAAATTAAAAGTTAGTTTCACTTTCGAACTGAAGACTCTTCTAGCCTTAAAAAACATGGAAGGGTGCGTTTTAGGCTATTTGGTGTTCCATTTAGGTTGTGGGATATCTTACAATTATTTGGTCACAGAGCGAGCATTCACGTAAACTTAACTAAATGTATAGGCTAGCCTGAAATGCGTTATTTATGGGTTAAGTTTACGAGGGACTCTTATAAGTTCCCCTTCAGTGTTGCCTGGTCAACATCTTGAATGTATGTATAGAAAAGACAATATCTCTGTTTAGTCTTAACGCTCAGTCTAGCACCTAAACCCAAACCCGTCTCTTCATTTTGCCAAGCAACGTGTTACTCATTATAATATTTACCCCGTGATTATAGAGACATTTTGAAACAGTATCAAGATAACATGAGCCACACTTGATGTAGATTTTTGTTTTAAATCATTAGTCTGTCAACTGATCATGTATTATCTATATTTTGTACGCTAGAATATGAAAAAAAGGAGTATTTCAAACAGGATGAACAGTATAGGCCGTATGTCTCAGGGCATCAATAAGCAGCTGAACTAGGTGTTAACAGGGGCACTGGAATATGCCAAGCATATGGAGCTCTGGTATAGGTAGATTATTGAGATTTAGATTATATATGTGATTCTTCAACAGGCTACATGATATATAATTTCAAGGGTAACAAAATCAGTAACAAATCTTTCATATTTCACCAAAATTGTAGTTAAATGGTGACATACAGGTACGGCACCATAACTGAACTTGTTTTTGAAAAGAAATCCCATTTTGAAAACATTAAAATAACTTGATTAGAAGCTATTTTTGAGGTATGTATTTATAAGCCACTAGTTTGTGTATCAATTTCAAACTCATTTTGATGGTATATGGTCATCTGAAGGACAGATATACACACATGCCATTCCAACTAGCTGCCCAGTCTATGCACTACGTAGTTCTGCGGTCTGGGACAGCGACTTTGCCAACTATATTTTAAACACACCAGATAGCATGCTAGCAAGCATTTATCAGTGTCAATTTGGGTGATGTTGGTCTTTTCAAGGTTTTTGTATGCCTTTTAAGTAGTTGGCTCACTAGCTTTAGATGAAAACTCCGTATTGCTCCTTTATAAATAACATTAAATTGGTCAAAGATATAGTGTATTCATTATCAATAATGAATAGTCAACTATACAGCCTACAGAAACACACAAAGGATTTCATCAATATTAATCATAATATTCATGTTAGGTAAACTACCTACCACTTAAAGTGATTTTATCTATTTTCTTAAAAGCCTGAGAAGAGCCCAGATGTCTTCAAATTGTCTCGCCTCTGTGGCTTTGAAATTATTGTCCACTACAAACTACGTGGAGGATAAGTACTGAACAAATGGTTATTTGTTATTCCTCTCCCAAAGAAAATCACAGCTATTTTAAATGATTGCAGCGCTCATAAATCATTTTTGTAGGGTTCCCTGGTACTGTAGGGCTCTGGCTAGTGAAAACTACATTCCACAGTCATCGGTGTAAACGTGAGTTTATTGATAAGAAGACAGTAGAGTTATTAATGTTTCTGTATTGTGTGTTGAGTTGCTGTTTTTGGACCAGGTTCACTTCTTCTCGTCAGCAAAGCGGTGATACAGCTCCCCAACATCTTCCTGTGACACTTTGATCCAGCCCGTCTCCTGCATGTGGTACACTGCAAAAATCAAGCACACAAACACACACACACACACACACACACACACACACACACACACACAGTTACTGTGACACAATTGTCAAAGAAAACAAACTTCCCAAGTAACACAATGTTAAAGGACTTACTGTTCACAGTTCCTCCTGAGTATGCATCCCTATGAGTTGCATGGAAGATGGCCCTCTGGGCCAAGTCATAGGCCTCCGGTACAGAGAGCTCATACCGGTATCCACTGTCCATGACACCATAAGCATAAGAGCTGCCAGATCCCGTGGAAAACATATTGCCACTTAGTCGGACTCCTCTGTCATCTACATAATACAACCCAGGTCCCTGAAAAAAATAGAGGATTATAAATATTGTAAATATTTTACAACAACTGTGGGATACAAATGTAAACCAACCAAAATTGAAAGAGAGTGCTTTTTGAATACAGTCTAATGGACTTCCACATAAAATCCAAGTATTTAGTCAACTCCTTATACAGAATAAATAGAAAATAGATGCCTTGCCTTCTTGTCCCAGCCACATATCATGGTCCCCATGGAGAGCCCCATGCCCCTGTAGCCCACCACCATATTACCCAGGAGTTTGGAGGCAGCAGAGACAGAAATCCTCTCCTTATTCCTTAACTTGTATATCCTTGATGAGCAGTAGGAAAACATCAAGGTTTGGGTCACTTACTTTACTACTCAATTCCTACTCAATGTTAGTTCAAACGTCTGGTGATGTACCTGCATTCTTTGGCAAGAAGTCTCTCCCAGTAAACACAGTCGGCTGCACTGCCAGACATTGTTCCCAGTAGGTAGGGATTAATCTCAATCACCTTCTTGAACATCTGAGTGCCTAAAAACAGAGAACCGTGGGTGAGGATCATGATTCATTACATATACCACACATACTCACACAATACTTATCATAACGGTGTAAGTATGGTGTGTAAATCTGTGTGTGCGTGTAGATCTGTGTTAGTTACAGTATGCTTTACTCACTAATGTAGGATCCAGCGGACGCCCTGGAGTCGACAGCTACCATCACTCCATGTTGAAATTTGAAAGCAAGAGTGGTGGTGCCGTGATCCAGTTTAATTTTAACGCCATTAACTCCATCCTCACTGTCTGTGAGTGGTTTCAGAAACGTGCCAGGCTGTGAAAAAGCAAGGGACCAGGCTTCTAAGTAGAAATTATTTAAAAATAAGGAAATAAACCTATGTTGTCCTACGTTGTGTCGTGTCTTAATAACAACAAGAGGGGAACCATTTAATATTAAGTACATTTCAAAATTAACTGTAGCATCCATGCACAACCACGACAAGTTTTCATCGTAACCGGTTTGTGCACGCCAGAACACTAATGATCTAGTAGCCTAAGATCACTTACATCCACACCAACTGGAACCGCAAACTCAGGTGTCCGGGCAGCAAAACTGAAGTGGTTGACTTTGTCGACAGACGCTGCCTTCGAGTTGAAACCATTCTCTTTCAACCAACCTGATATTCCACAAACGTCGAGGAGAGCCATTTTTCACAACGACGACGCTATAAAGTTTCCTGGTTCGCTTGGTATGAAAACGAAACCGATAACGTCCACGATGTGAATTCGATGCAAGCGCCGCACCGACGAGTCAGTCATCAGTGGACATAAAGTACAAAAGTAATTATCAATTCCGAAACAAATAAAAACAAATGTTGAACTGTAAAACTACACGATTAACATCACTGATTTCCTTTTTCTTTTCATTCATGGTATCCCGCTTCCAAATAAAATATAGGGCCACTTGTGCTTTAATATAATTCCCGATTTTAGCTGTGAGGTTATACGTGGATTTAAGGTACATTGCCTGGTTTTATTTATTTACGTCTATGATATTGAACTGGTTCCTCTCACCTGTTGCTAGGTAGGTTTCACGTTCCGAGGTTTTCACCATCTTTATTTTTCTATTTGCAATATTGCCCATTAAACTACGGGGCGCTGTAACTTGCGCTGAAGGTATTAGCATGGCTTTTTCAGAATGGTTTTTACACCTATCTGAGTTGTCTCCTGTTGGTCAGACACAGCCAGTTGCACTGCCCCACATTGTGCCCAGTATAGTTAGGGATTCATCTCAATCACCTTATTGAACATATGTGTCTATAAAATACAGAACGATGGGCGGATCATGATTCATTGCTTTTAACAAAACATAGGCTACCACAAATACTCACCTGTCACACATCATTTCAAATTATAAAGGTGTGAGAGTATGCTGTGTAAATGTGTGTGTGTGTGTGTGTGTGTACAGTTTACAGTATAATGTAAAACCACTTGAAGTCCTGTGCTAAAAAAAACCTCTACAATGAATTCCCAAATGTAACTGTAAAATATAAAATGGCGTTGTGAAGCTTTGTCTATATATCTGATGTTGAACTGGTGCTTCTCACCTGTTGCTAGGTAGGTTTCATGTTCCGAGGTTTTCAGCCTTTATTTTCTAGCAATGAGCAATGTTGTCCACTAAACTATAGGGGCACTGTAACTTCTGAACATGACTTATACAGTACCTCCACCTTACCCGAGTTATCTCTAGTTGGCCATTGCTAATTGTAACTTTATGTTATTTGCTACACACACACACACACACACACATACACACATCCAGTGGTGGCATGTAACGAAGTATTTTTACTTCGTTACTTTACGTATCTGTGATTTACTTAAGTAAAAATAATTGTGCATACTTTTTACTTTTACTCCATTACATTTTTTTGCTATTATCTATACTTTTACTCCGCTACATTTCTACAATATGTGGTGTTACTCGTTACATTTTATGAACATAGTTTCGCCAAAATGTTGCCTACACAAAACTATGGATTGCGTTGCTGTTTTGGAAGTTTAAACCAATCAGGTGGCTCTATCAACTCCAATGATATCAGAGTGCGCGTTTGGCAGCAGCACTAGCAGTAGCTTTGCCTGTTATAGTTGAACATTCAGCCTGACTACTGCCTATTCAACATGGATCCAGAGTCGGCCTGAACTGAACCCTCTGATATGAGACACCCTTGGCCCTATTTAAAAGATATGTTCGAGGCCCCAAGAATGACTCCTGGAGGTTTCAATGCGTTTCCTGTCTCCCTCAAAAAAAGGAGTTGCTAGCCTTCAATAATTCGCCCTCAAATTTAAAGTAGCATATCGAGGTAAGCAGAGTGATTGCTATGCTAAGTTAATGTCCCTGACTTTTGAATATTGATATATGTATTTAATTCGTTTACTGACATGATATTATAATGTTATCTAGCGAAATGCATGTTGACATACAGCAATAGCATAAAAAAAACATGATTGGACCTTCATTATATATTTAACGTAGTGGTAAGATAAAGCTGGTAGGTTAGCTATGTCAAGCTAGCGTGCCTGGTTCTGTCCAGTTTTACAATCACATTTGTTTTTCATGTTCCATGTTTCCCTTTTTTACACGTTTACAATTAAATAAAAGATTTAAATATATCACATGGTGTCTTTATTGGTTTGGCTTAATGGTATTAACTTTGCAAATAATCCCTGGTAGATAACTTGTCATCCGCAGAATTGTAAGATATAATGTGAACAGTATTACAGATGGTAGGCACAATAAGTACACCAACCTTTCCAATTAACAAATGTTGTTGCTTATAATTATTACTAGTAGTGACATCTGTAGAGGCATTTATTACCAGTAGCTATTTCTTTAACAAAATGGCACAGCCTAGACATTGAGAGACAACCCATTGCGTGAGTACTTTTACTTTTAATACTTAAAGTAAATTTAAAAGTAAGTACTTTTTACTTTTACTTAAGTAGGATTGTTGATGTAGTACTTTTACTTTTACTTTTATCTTCCTGCAGTGTTTCCCCTACCGTTATATTAGGGGGGCGCCCCGCCCCCCCTGGAAGGTCAAGTTAATTTTGTTCAATTTTATTTTCTATAGAGCGCCAGATCACAACGGAAGTAATTTAAGGTTACCTTTCCTATAGAACAGGTCTATAGCTTGTTCTTTTATTAAACAAAATAAAAAGCCTTATGTTATTTATCTTATTTACACGACGGCATGTCATTTCTGTCTCTACATGGTCGCACGTTTACAATTCTCTGCTCTCTGTATCATGCATGGCAGAGTTCCGCCGCGATGCGCACACACACACACAGACACGTGCGCGCACACACAGGTGAGCACGCTCCCACCAGCTGACAGAATTGGGCTTAAGAATCAGTGCACAGCTACGGACACTTTTAAGCTTTCAAAAACTAATATCCAGGTGTTCATGAATCCGGCAGAGATCTTTTCCTAGGTAGGGTCGACAATGAGGCCCAATGAGAATGGCTACAACAGACGTGGAAACAGAACGTACGTACAGAATGTCCGCACCGAAAATTCAGAAATAGATCTGGCTTCCATTTTTTATCATTTTCCGCGAATTGTGCGTGGCCCTTTTTACATAGAGTCTGGTAATAAATCTATGAAATGTAACGAAAATTATTTATTTTGCTGTGAATAATGAAGGAAGCAATAAATCCGATTATTTGCCAAACCCTCAAGAGCTGTTGCCATGGAGATTTAACGTTACTTTCTGTTTGAAGACAAGGTAGCAGCTAGTGTTGAACAATGGATGACTTGAAATTGGACGACTTTAAATTAATATATGAAATTGAACATCAACACCTATACGGATAAAATAAATAAACAAGGATAGCAAAACAGATTGATAAGCAATGAGAACGGCAGAAACAGACAGGACGTCAGATGACGAGACAGATCATAGTGACACAGGCTGGTTTTTTTTTTCGTCATATGAAGGCTGAGACATTCATAACATTTTATTCAGTCGTACTGATCATTTTATAATGCCAACATGTGCACTTCGTTGTGGATAAGTAAAGCCTATTTTGCTACATTTTTGTAGTCCTGGTAATCTTTTGTTTGGCATATTGGTGAGGTTATTAAGAGGACCATTTCTTAATCGTTTTGTTCTTGATGAATTAATGTTTGTTTATTAATCAATTCTTTTTCAACAAATAACTCAATTATAATTACAAAGAGGACTTGCAACAAAAACCTAAAAATGAAAACTTTCATCGCAACTTTTTGGAAAAGCTCCTGCGAAATCAGGAATTTTAGGCCGCAGATATCTCAAAAAAATTTCTTCCAGAAGCCCAGAAAGATACACCACTGCAGCGACAAAAGCTGCACACTTTGTGGATAATTGTCATAAAAAGACATGTTCCGATGTTTAGTTGTTATATTGACTGCTGTCATTAAAAGAAACACATGAACACCATGATTCCTTTAAGCTTTTGTGTCGGTGGCCACGCCACGCCGCGCACCGTGCCGCAGCCCCCCCCCCCCCCAAAGCTGTAAACCTAGGGGAAACACTGTCCTGGGTACTTGTACTTTTACTTAAGTACTAAACTTCAGTACTTCCTCCACCACTGCACACATCAGATAATAATAATAATAATAAAACACTTTATTTGAATAGCACCTTTCATACACAGAATGCAGCTCAATGTGCTTTACATTTGGTGCATTTAAAAAAGTATATGTTAAATATATATTAGAATAACAAGAATGTGTTTTACAGTTTTTTCCAATCATTTTAGTTCGTGTACCTATACCATGGATACTATTCCTAAACACTTAACACAGTGGGCTTTACAGACACACACCTCTGCATATTAGTTAACTTTTGGTGCAAAATGCAATACAACAACCACACCACAATCAATTCTGCCGTAACTTTAACACATGTTCCCTCTCAGAGTAGAATGACCTAAAAAACTCTAACAACTTGAAGCATTGCTAATTGCATCTATAAGATGTTGCTGTGTCCTCCAGTTTAGCAGATTACTGTAGTGTTGCATTAAAAAAAGAGAAAAAACACACAAACAAACACTTCTTTGGACTACAGTAATAAAGTTTGTAATATGACTAAACAAATATTTCTAAAATGCTGCAATATGTTTCATTACAGCCATATGCTAGAATTGCATGTGTTACTGCACTATATAGGCTTACTACATTACAACAAAAAGGCATGAATATGCTATGTATTTACTGCAGTATTTCCAATGCAGTAAATTACATACATCAACACAAGATACAGTCTACCAAAGTACTGTAATACCTCTAGAAGTCTGCTGTAGCCCTAAAGTAATGCTGATCCATTCTGTCCTCTGCATTTGGTGTCAAACTTTTACATGTTTGAACTTCGCATTTACGGTAACATTCTCTTCTGCATTGCATCTTGGAAATACGTCAATCCAAGCCAAGTATCTGAAGACAGTGTTGATATGTCGGTTTGCCTCTCACAATAGATGTCAAAAAAGAGTGTGGCAAATTTACTGTAATTACTGTAAATTGAAGAATTGCATTCTTCAATCACTGTCTTTCACTGATAGCCTATGACTTACATAAAGAGCAGTACTGTAATAGTGGAAACAACTCTTCAGGAACAGTTACATCTATGTTTGCCTTCTATAGACTATATTACTATTAGAGATAGTGAGAAGTCTGCAAGCCAAAACAAACTAAATAATCTAAATAAACTTTCTGCTAAATTAAGAAAACTTTTTCTTTTTCAAGCATATCATTTAATTTGTCTGTCTAAACAAAGCATCTACATTTCCATCTACATCGATCTAAATTACTGTAAGTAAGGTTTTGAACTGAAAGTTAACTGTTCTGAACAGAGTATCTAAACATTGGCAAAAAATGCTGTAGTTCCACAGTGTTTTGCTGGTAGTGAACATTGAATGGAACAGGTATCCATGAATTTTGGAAGAAGGCGTCATTGCCAGCATTTGTATCTAAGCATAGGGGCAAGTATCCACAGTTTGGTCCACATGGTCTACTGGTGTGCTCCATGTGTTAAGTGTTTTGGGAATGTGAACATGGTATAGGTACAAGAACTAAAATGATTGGAAAAAACTGTAACATATGTTAAAACACCTCCAGGGTGTTCTATTCTTATTTTCCATTCATCAACTTCATCAAAGTCTCAATAAAGGCACACTGAGATATTTCAAGGTTGAAAGCTGATCTCGTATTTTCTTCAAATGTAGTCTCCGACCCCCTGAAACTTAAAGGGGGCTGGAATGGAAACTGAAGGGGTCATGTAGCCTTTAAGGTAAACTCCTCACCTGGCCCTGCCTGCCTAGTGCACATAACCTTTTGCTGGAATTGATTTGTGATCCACAGAATGATGAGCCTTTCTTAGGGGTGCAGCAACCAGCAACGACTGACTCATTTTTGAAATTGGTCATGTTAGCACAGAGTTTACAGACAGTTTTGTATGAAAACACTGGAAAATGCATAACTACAAAACTCCTGTGAGGGGAGAGTGTGTCAAAATATACCTGACCAAACAGAGGATGCTAACTTTCAACATGTAGTTCCCTTAGGCCTCTATTCTCATCACACGGTGCCCAAGTCACATCCAGCCATTTGATGAAAGCTAAATTCATTTTTTTTTAGCACCAATCAGTAAGCACTAGGGTGTGGTACAATTAGACATAGAGCCTCCATTTGAAATGCTGAATCAATCAATATAATCACTTTCAACTGAATTTGTATTGATGGCCTTTAGTGATGGCCCAGCCCAATCTGATTCCAAAGTCAGTGAATGTGGGAAGGCCTGGCTAAAGGTCGGAAGTCTACTGCGATTGACAACTGATGTTCAGCGGCTCCAATTAACACTTACCATGGACATTTTCTGATGAATAGAAAATAGAAGGGGGTTCTAAATGATTGTGTATATGAACACATTTTCTACAAGACAACCATCTTTTGAACAGTCTTCTGTACTAGTTCAACCTGTATGATCTTCTCAGTCAGCACAGAGGTGATCCCTTTATCATATTTCTATTTTCCCACTCCTTTGGAATAAGATGCAAACTACTAAATTAAGAACAATTCAACAAATCCCTAATATCTGGGTGGAGATAAGAAAACAATAAAAACAATATAGAGAAGGATGTGGATGGAGGAAATAAAACAGTCATAATGTTTAACTTCTCTCTGGCTTTTGTACTTGTCAATTTTCAAAGGGACATACTCTACCCCATCCCTTCTTATTACACACAAATCCACATTTCTCAAAGAGTCAAGATGATGATAGCATCATGTATCAGTTGCACGGCTGTTTAAATGCCATGCACATACTACTTAATGGTGTAACTGACTGAAGGAAGTACACACACTGCAAAAAGTGAAATCTTAGTAAGATGAAAAACTCTCCAAAACAAATGGCAATATCCTCAACAGATGACTGTTTTAGGGATGGAGCTGTGGCACAAGCGGCAGCAACCCTGCACCATAAATGGGTAAGATGGGGATACAGGTAAGAGTTCAGGTTCGAGTCCGACTTGCAGTCATTTCTCAATCCCTCCCTCCAGCTCGCTTCCTGTCTCGCTCTACTGTCCTATCTGAGTAAAGGTAAAAAAGCCGAAAAAATAAAGCTTGAAAAATAATAATTAGAAATAAAAAAAATCGCAAATTGCAAATTGTCCTAGATATTGAGAAAATAATTCTTACAGTATCTAGGCAAATGTACTTGTTTTTATTGTAGCTTTACTGATTTCAAGATAAATTGCCTAACATATAGCCTTATTTCAAGATGATGGTGCTAGCATTTAGTGAATATAAGCACGTTTTCCTACATATTGAGAAAATTATTCTTAAATATTTTGACAAATGTACTTGTTTTTAGTCTGGCCACACTAGTTTTAGGATATATTTGGGTTCTTTTAGGCTAGATATTTTTACTTTTTTTTTTACAAAGTCTTGGTAAGTCAAATCTTCCTGTTCTGTTGGCAGATAATTTAGCTTATTTTAAGTGATATATACCCCATTTTTTTACTTTTTTTTCTTGTTTTTGAAGGCTGATTTTTTGCAGTGCACCCGTGGCAGCATGTAGCCTGACCTATTCTCCACAACTAGTAATAGGCTGTGTCCGTGGAATATGCCAAAATCTAGAAAACGGCCGTGGCAATATCCTAAGTGACACTATTCCTAGAAGAAACCAGCTAATAAAAAGTAAGAGGGCTATTCGTCTTAACAGATTATAGGCATCCAAAAGAAATAACCCTAGGTCAGCCTGCGTGGCGGGTAATAATATAGCATTAAAAGGACAGGGACTAAGACTGGGTTGCTAATTTCAGTGGAGTCAGATAGGTTTACCAAGATAGAATATATAAAATACTGTATTTCAGCAAAGCGCAGAAAGATGAACATGCAGAAACCCTCGCCCACTCCCAGTTCTGTCGTTGGTCTGGAAAGTGGTTCCTTACACTACATTCTCACATGACTGGTCATATGGCATTGCACTGTGTCACATTTTTTTGTACGGCTCTGAGCCGCCCCATCTCTGTGTCCCTCTGAGACATGCTTATGAAAAAGTTGGAAGTTTGGAAGATATAGCGATTTAATTTAGTTTAACTCATATTTACGTACCCACAACATCAAAATAACCAGACTCGCCCAACTCCAACATCTTTCACTTTCAAAGGTGGGAATCCCCACCGCAAGAAAGCTTCAAATTTCATTAAGAACAGCAGAATAATCCCTAAATGGAGCCTAAGCATTAGGCTTGGTGTACGCATGTTTGAATATATGGGTATATGCATAATTATGTGCGCAATCGAGTTGCCTAATTATTTTCATGTGTTAGACTAACAAAAAAACAAAGTCTCTATATAAGCCTGTTTTTTACTGACATACATTGGCTATGACATAGGCCTGAAACATATCTCATAAAGCACATGTCGTTTAATAAGTGTGGACACAATGAATAAGTGGACAGATATTATCTTCAGTGTGTGTTCAGCATTGTCACTCTGAACAAGGCATTCTGCCTAAACCTGTCTTTGCTAATTCTGCCTGGCAACAAGTGAGTCATCCTATAATATAAAGGAGCCAAGTTACATAAGCATAGGCTTTCATAGGTCACAACATTTTTGAGGTCTTCCACACTTTGAGCTATATGGCTAAAAACAAGATTTCTTATATGTTACAAAATCTACAGCCGAGCTTACACAGTTTATATCATAGTTTATTAGTCATCAGCAAAATGTGAAAGTTTTACATTCTAAAATTACTGATCAAAGAACTTTGGCAGGTCATTGCCAAGAATGCATTTCTCCTCAGTGCCTGTTTCATCAATGGTGACAAGATAAGCCACACCACCACTGGAGCCATCTCGACCCATTGCCAGTGTAAGAGCTGCAGAGAGAGAGAGAGAGAGAAAGCAAGCAAGAGAGAGAAAGCAAGAGAGAGAGAGAACGAGAGAGAACATAAAAGTAGCACATGCTCATAATTAATCAGATCATATTCAAGCAAAAATACACACAGAAAAATGAAGGAAGAAGAAGAACAAATAAGAGCAACTCACCATTCACAACAAACTCCTGACACTCTGTCCGGCTCATGTCCTTCCGATACTCAGCATCCACAAACCCATAGATGTATGAGCTGCCGGAGCCACCCACAGCAAAGGGCTGCCTGGACAGAAGGCCACTCATGGTGACATACACCTGTATCAGGGGAAATGCCAACGGGGCACACGTGAGCAAGGTGTGTGAGGTGATCTTTATTATAGGCAAGACTATCTTTTCTGTGGTGTTTATTTCTTTGTTGCCATTATGTGTCTCCTCAACATTCCCATATATCTTCTTCACACATGTCAAAGCACAAAATAATGGGGAAAATCTTTAACAAACATAGTTATTGTAACATATGATATATAACATGATATATAACAAAACTCAGAATGACTTAATCAGGGGGATGTGACTAGATAAATATATATATTACACCTCTGACAGTCAGTCTCAAAGACACTGTGCTCTCAGGCCAGACCACGTGTATAACCACATGACAGGACCAGCAAAGGACAAAGGACTCCTTTCGCAGCTAATGTTGGTAGGCTAAGTTTTAAAATACAATTTCTACAATAATCTGCATTTGTATTTTCTTACTTTAGGGAAACTCTATCCAACAGGTATTCTGTGTAGAAAGACTGAGGCTCACAGTAGGTAGGTGGGTAATTGATGAATAAAGTATAAAGAACAAGACTGTATTTTTCTATTGAACACAGTTGTCTACCCAACAAATTATTAAATTTTCCTTTCATATCAGTCTGATCTTGTTATCAATGAATATGAATCATTGATATTGGTAATGCCTGACAGTATTTTATTGAAGTGTGAAGGTAAATTAAGTGCCTTTTCTTTCTCTTAAAACCTCTAACACCGCCTAACACTCTTACACTTACTGTGCACTTATTCTATCTGCTCTCTTTTGCCCTTTTGTCAGGTTGACTAGAATCAGTAGTTTGTGTTTACTCTCAATCAGGTCTCCTTACTAAGTGTAGCTTGATTGTTGTTCCTAAATTGTTAAAAGTCACTTCGGATAAAAGCGCTAGTCAGTGAAGAGAGTCTGGATGGCTAAGGACAAGCAGAACTGGATTAGCCAATGTTTCTTCACAGTTAATGCTGGGTAGCTGCTGTGGTAAATATACAGTATTGCAACATCAGTTTGGGCCTTTTGGTATTGTGTGGGTAGAATGTGCCAATGTAAAAATCCTGTTAAAGATAGACCAAAGATAGATCAACAGTGAAAGTCATCAGCATGAAATAAAATAAGCAAATTTGAGTAATTAAAAAAAAAGCTGACCTGTCCCTTTTTTTTCCTGTCCCAACCTGCAACGATGAGATGTGCTGACAGTTCCTCTTTATACTTGTAGGAGATGTTCTTCACCAGGGTAGCCGCAGAACGAACAAGGGGGTCTTCCCCCAGCTCAACACTGACATTAAAAACACACTGACATGTTAACTGACACATGACAAAGTAACACTTACATTTTAGCAAACTTGAACATGACAATTTAACTACTTGGTTAGAATGCCCATTTCTTAATGCAGAGATGCCAAGATATAAACTGAGGCTGAAGATCAATTTGACATGATGGCCTTAATGTGTTCTGAGGATGATGTGTGATATTCCACACCTGTGCACATCCAGTTGGTAGTTGACAATCTCAGCAATGGTCTGGGCATCAGCAGCAGATCCGGACAGTGCACAGTAGATCTTATCATGGAGAAGGGAGAGCTTATTCATCACCCGGTTCACCACTGAGGCACTGAGGAAAATGCAGATGTGTGTGGCAGAAAAAGAGATAGGGAAAAAAACAATAGCAAAAAAGTAAACACTGATGACTGAATAACTGAAATATACACTTCTCCACCTATCACATAGATAAACATATTGCATGTTCAATCAATCCATAAATCAGGTAGGCCTCCCTATTTCAAAGCTTCCATATGAAACAAACTGGCAACCATTCCAATGTATCCACACTGTAGCCTAGCTCATTAAAAAAATGACCAAGCTAGGAGTGAGTTGCAAAGGCATTTTCAGACCCAGTGTACATCCACAGACCAAGGTATATCTGTGGTAGACTTTGTGTGGCCTAGCTTCAGAACAAGAAGACAGTGTTGCTACAACTAGTAGCACTCAACAGAACACAGAAGTAAACTTACCCTGCCGAAACGCGAGAGTCAGAGCCCAACACGACGCCTCCATCATATTCAATACCTATGATCGTAGTCTGTGAACAAATCAAATTCACCGTGAGGGAGTTGGGGAATCTATCAGGCGTAAACTTTAACTCTGTATATTTTTGCCTGTATGCGACTATAGGCTACTATAATGGATTTTTTTATGTACTTTCTAACTTTGATGGTAAGATTATGTAGGCTTACCCCAGTTTTGACTTCCTCCGAGAGCCAGCCCGGTCCACTGGTTTCTTCCAACATTTTCTTCACTGATTCGTGGTGTCCAATTTAGCACAAGTGCTTTAGCCTATCTCGTATGTGCTGAACAAGATTAATATGATCTGAGCGACGCCACCAAAAATGCGCTGAAATGAGCTAGACCAACTTCACAAGGTGATCGGTAGTCACAACAAAAAGAAGTTAACAATAAATATCTTACTTCAAAATGTTGTTATAGTTTTTATCCAGTGTTCCACCATTTTCCGGGTTGAGGAGAAAACGAAAGCATTAAGCTGTTGGCGTCGTCGACTCCTCCTGCATTTGTGCAAAGAGGCATTCGCTGCACAGGCATGATATTACACGTGGTTTTAGTGTTTTGTAATATGAATAGCTCATCGAATCTTTAGCTCTAAAGGGAAGAAATATGTGAATATATAAGTCTAAGCATTCAATTCCACTGATTGTGTAAGGGGTGTCAGATATTGTCCAATAATGTGTCAGTTAAATTAAATAGTTATATGTTGGGGTTAACATTTCACCAAATAACTTTTCTGGCCTAGATTATGTCAATACAATGTATCTTAATTCACGGTTACCTAATGCCTAATTAAATATAGGAATTAAAATATGCATAAATGAATATATGATAATGGAAATATGCAAATCACTGTTTTTGAAAACGTTACATACAAATACCTTGATCTTATTAGCTTTGAAATAAGACAGGAGTCAGCACAGGCTCCTTTTACATTTAGTAGACGCTTTTATCCAAAGCGACTTACAAGGATGTATACACATTTTTACATTTCCACTGATGGCACACTGCACATCAGGAGCAATTAGGGGTTCAGTGTCTTGCTCAAGGACTCTTCGACAGGGATTTGAACTAACAACCTTCTGATTACTAAACGACTTCTCTACCTCCTGTACCACTGTCGCCCGTTGGCACTCAGAACCCATATGTGAAAGGTTTGTTAAATTCAATCTAGGTTGATCCTGTGTTTGAGGTTGAATATATCTGATTCACCTGATGACCTAGACTTAAAAAGCTTGTATAGTTGTTGAAATGACTGTATGTAATGTAACGTGTAAAGTGTCACAAGGTCAGTCCACCGAAAGTGTATACAAGAGGATGGATGGAAGGTATTTCTTTCCATTGGATTTCCCTTGAAGAAACTCCAAATTACCAAAAGACCTCTATAAACTGTATTTGGTTTGTTCCGTCTCACATGTTTGCAATACCTCCAAAGGAAAATATAAGACAACCAAAGTCAGAGAGAAGTTTATGATTTATATTTTTATTTTAAGACCAAAAACTGCCAAAATCATGGATATGTGTCATGCCGTGTTACTTCATGATGAAATTGAAATGTAATGTATAAAGGTCCCTTTAATGTTACACAATGATTGGTTTTTAAACAGTGTTTTTCTACTCGTCATGGAATTTGGGAAGCTTGTCTCCAGGGATGACCACATGCTCGACTCCATCTTCTGTGATCACTACCAGGTGTACCACCCCACCACTGACATTATCTCTTCCTATGGCCAGAGCAATCGCTAAGGAGAGAGAGGAGAGAAAAGGAATATTATTATTACTATTATTATTGTTATTATTGTGTACTCTAGGATCATATTATTTACCTAATCAGCTGTCAAGCTGCTTATGCAATACTGTGGATAATGCTACCAGAAACCTATTTAGATATGAGCACCAATTCACGTCTGCTGTGAATACACTTCATTTACCATTGGTGGCAAACTGTAAGCACTCCTCACGGCTCATGTCAGGTTTGTACTTGGCATCAGCGTAGCCATAGATATAGGTGCTCCCTGATCCTCCAATGGTGAAAGGTTGACAGAGCAGCATCCCACCCAGGGATACAGTGTACACCTGTGTGGCAAAATAGACAAAGAATAGAAAAAGTTAAACAACATTCAAACAAACGCAGTTTGTCCAATTATGTGGATTATGATGTCCAGCAGGGTCGGGATAATCCTCAATATATAATAACAGCTATGGCTTTAAGGCACTAAGAATGAGCAGGTTCAAGTGACTCCAAATTCCATTAAACTATACTGTAAGTCAAGGTGACTTTCTTCATCATAGCTGGACTGAGGATGGACTCACCTGAGGTCCGTTCTTCTTGTCCCAGCCTGCGGTGATGAAGCCTGCCTGAAGTTCCTCTCTGTTGTGGTAGCAGAGCTCCTTCATCACAGAAGCAGCAGCCTTCACAAGTGGAGGGGACTCCATCTGGATACTGCCACAAAGATGTTTAGAAGGGCAAGTGCAAGTTTAATTAAGCAATTTACTCTGATTGCATCTAATATTTCAGTTTTTTTAACCAGACTTTCTGACTGTAAAGCTAAATTGTCAGCCACTTTAGAGCCATGTGGGCAATACCAGTGTGAGTTTGTGAGTGATGTTTTAAAAAGTAAGTTAGTACAAACACCTTATTCTCCATATTTCACCATATGTAGCATGATGAGAGGGGGGAAAACGGCTAAACCTCAGTAGGAAATGCAAAACTACCAGGGCTTTGAGCTAGACAGAGATCCAACTGCCTTTGTATTAGCGTGATTAAAATCTAATGCAAGACCAGGTCACACACACATTTCCATATTGAGGACTTTTTAAAAAAGCCCCAAGAAGGTGAGGTCAAGGTGGAAGGAACCAACCTGTGGAAAGATAGCTTGAACTTTGCCATTTTGGTAACAGCCTGTGCGTCTGCTAAGGAACCAGCAATACAGCAGAATATCCTATCGTGGACCTGAACAAGCTTGTTTATTGTTTTGGAAGATACATATGACCTGGAAGAAAGAAGGAAAAAAAACATTAAAACGTGTTTCAAGCTGTGTAGTTGAATATATGACAAGGCTTACTTTGATTTAGGGCCTACCCTCCCATGGATGCCCTGGAATCAGACCCAATGATAACCCCTCCATTGAACCTTACAGCTAATATGGTGGTCTGAAAGGGAAAGAATGAAATAATCGGTTCAGTCATCTAGCCATTGATGATGCAAACGTTGATCTGTCGTCGACTAGCTGAAAAGGAGCCAGCATTTCTATCCAAGGACAGAGTACCAATTAGGCTACAGCGGGAGATAGCATTACTTGCGAACTCGACTTAACGTGAAGGCAAAGGGCCTAGAACAAAAACCAGTATGGGTGCATCCCTGGAACATGAACTATAATGGATTCTGTGATGACAAAGTATAAACTCTTTTACAACGTTATTATAGGCTGAAGTCAGTTTGAGCTCTGTTTAGGCAAAAATCAATGAGCTATACAAAATAGGCAACCATTTGCAACTTTAAGAAGAATACAAATAAAAGTGGATATACATAGGTCTACTTCACGGATACAAACATGAGCTGGCAAACTGGTATGAATGCGATGAAACGTCTTACTTCGAAAGTGAAAGTTCAAGTTTCTAATTAGTTAGTCTAGTTAAAACGCCACGTTGTAGCCTACTGTTGAATCAAATTACATTCAGAAAAGACACCGATCAAATGTTTGTAAAGATGAAGATAAGGATGTATGTAAAACAGGTTATCCTCTTCTTTATAGTATTTTATTTCACACGATGTTTCAACATGGCAACACCAAAGCATAGTAAACACACCATCACAACAGAATAATTCGTAAGAAAGTCTACTTACTCCGGTGCTGACACCTTTTATTCTCGAGTCTGAAATATTTCTGTCCATTTTAAATGACCGAGAAAGACGCGCTAACACTCAAGATGTCAGACTTCCCATTCTAACTACTATCCGCTCTTTTCCTTGTTGGAAGGTACAGCGACCTCGCTTGATGTCAGAAAGCATTGCCTGTGTGGATTGATGAGCCAATCATTCGAAACGGGGAAATTCGCTTTGCAACATGGCACTGTCTTACGTTCTTGAAACACCTGTATCAGGTTTTAACTTTGAAAATTCGACGAGGTGGGTGAGCCTATGAGCCTTCTTTGACATTTTCTGCATTACTTTCTTCTAGTATTATTTTGCCAAACTTTAGCCTACCGTGATTGTAGCAAAAACAGTTTAATATCAAAAGTGAAAGTAACCGATATTTTGAGATTTTCGTCGAAACAAATACGGCAGTTTGTTTAATTTCTGTCCGAACTTACGTGTTATTATATTTTTGTGATATATTTTGTGAGTTTGTTCGTCAGTGGATACACACGTATGTGCTTTTTAAACCTGGTCCGATTGGTTGTCTCATCTTCAGAGATGCTAGGTTGGAGAGTTTACTTGGGGATTTGAAGGTCAAGGCACCTAAACCGCTCAAAACAGGGACTACCATAGCTGGAGTTGTTTGTAAGGTATACATATACATAAAATAAGTAAAGATTGAAAGGAATATTCAATATTTACCGTAGTTGTCACATATACAGTCTGAAGGCAACAGTGGTATTTCTCTCTGTTTCTTCACAGGATGGTGTGGTCCTAGGAGCAGACACCAGAGCCACTTCAAGTGAGGTGGTGGCTGATAAGATGTGTGCAAAGATCCACTATATTGCTCCAAACATATAGTGAGTACACATACGTGATCACACAATAGGCAGAAATGCTTGCCCACAATAGGCCTATGTAAACAAACAAACTCCCTCCATTTTTTAGAGCCAGATTCAAGAATAGATATCCTATTCTATGTTAAATTATATAATTATGTATAACTATGTGTAACTGTGTTATTTTTCTAATGCCTGGGCATGTTCTTTCTTGATGTAGTTGCTGTGGTGCAGGCACAGCAGCAGACACAGAAAAAACCACAGACCTGCTCTCCTCCAACCTCACCATCTTCTCCATGAACAGCGGCAGGAACCCACGCCTCGTCATGGCTGCTAACATCCTACAGGAGATGCTCTTCAGGTGTGCGAGCATTGTGCAAATCTGAGAGTATCATCATGGATAACATGAAACCATCATTATATTATTCAGATAACCCATTCCTTTGAGTTATTACTAGATCAGCTGATGGGCCAGTTAGTGCACCAATTAGGATGCTGGTTATAATGTATTTAACTGTAGTATACAAGGCTGAAGCTGGATTCACAATGGATTAAGTTTATATCACCTCGTTATACATTTCTTTTCTAGATTAGCCTCAAATAAACCACCAAACAACATACTTAATGCCTACATTTATCTTTAAGGTACAAGGGCCAGATTGGGGCCCATCTGATCCTGGGAGGAGTAGACTGCACAGGGAGTCACCTCTATATTGTTGGGCCCTATGGAGACCTGGATAAAGTGCCTTATTTGGCCATGGGTGGGTATGGAAGTCAGGGGGGAATTAAAAGTGCCTGTCTTCCAATGTTAGCTGCCCTGTATGAGTTACACTAATCTAATCTACATGAAAGCCATTGTGGATTTTGTCTATGTAGGGTCCGGAGACCTTGCTGCTATGGGAATAATGGAAGACCGGTTCAAACCTAATATGGAGGTATGTGATCATTCAAGACAGTAATATTGTATTCAATAACTACAGAATTTCCATGCAGGTCAGTCTAATGGCTCTTATGTTACGAACATAATATACTACTGTCTGCACAGAATATGTTATACATCGAACCTCTGACCATCTCTCCCGGACACATGTCTAACCCTTAGACGGAGGATGCCAAGATTTTGGTGCGTGATGCCATCCATGCTGGCATAATGAGTGACCTCGGCTCAGGCAACAATATAGACATTTGTGTCATTACCGGAGAGGGTGTGGACTACATAAGACCTTACCAAGAATCAGAATACAAAGACATGAGGTGAGTAGTGCCTGTTAAAAGTGTTGAGGTATGTGCACTGATGGTCAGTCATGTTTGATGTAAATATACACCATGAATTCCCCCCCTACTTTCTCATCTTTTTTATGCTTTTTTTAGGCAAAGAAAATACAAGTACAAGCCAGGCACAACTGCTGTTTTAGGGGAGAATGTGATTCCCCTTGAAATGCAGCTTGTCGAGGAGATCGTACAGCAGATGGACACAGCTTAATCTGCCGTCTATTTACATTATACTGTATGTAAACATTAAATACTTTGTCATCTCAAACATCATAATGCATCATGTCTGTTGACTTCGACTGCACAATATCCATTTAATTTAAAAACCAATATTTAACCAAATCATCAGTTTTGGAGTGCCATAGGAACATTAGGCAACCTGTTCTTTAAGCCATGACATTTATTACGCAAATATGCTGTGACATTTTAGATGTTTTCACGAAAATGAACAGCTCAGCATTAATTCATTTGCATGTATGGAAAATCATGTTTTGCTAAATGCCCTGAAAATTCCAGTAGTTCAAAATTAAAAGTTTAAAAATGAATGCTGATTGTGTATTCTTTTACTTTCTAGCCCAGGGGTCTTCAACCTTTTTCAGCCCAAGGACCCCTTGGCTGAGAGAGACACTGAGCAGGGACCCCCACCGCCCCAAATTTAGAACTGATATTCATATATTTTATCTGGAACTAAGTGTCAGTCACACACACACAAACACACTCCCCTACACATGTTTGAACATAATGTTACATAATTTGTAACACACAACTCGTTTTAATTCATTCTGTTTATAATTTTATGATTTTTTTTCCTCCCTTACAGTTAGCCATTACTCTGTATTCAATGAGGGGGGGGGGGGGGGCACAAAGAATTGAGTAGCGTGAGAAGCTTAAGTATGGATGAAATATCTCATACCTAGTGAGAGGCCTGACGTTTGACAATTCCTCACTCATGTCTTTGGCAACAAGATTCTCCCTATGAAGCATTCAGTGCGTCACACATGGCTCTTGCACCGTCTGTGCACATCCCGTCACATTTTGGCCAGGGTATATCATGTTCACGTTGTACGTCCATGCAGCTGCTGCTTACAGAATATAAATTCCTCCTGCATCTCATTTTGGTCGACAACCACACAAACGCTAAAAGCTGAGGGTCGTTTGACACGCCTGTGGATTCATCTAATTGTAGTGCAAAATAATCTGCTTTCGGGAGTTTCGCGACTAGTTGTGCCCTCACATCAGCTGCCAATTCATCAATTGAAAGGGGGAAAAAGCAAAGGGATGGTTTTCAGTTTGGTTTACGTACTCCTCCTTCCCATACATCGTTTTTCACATATTACTAGCTGCTGGCAATATTAAAATTTTCCGCAATTATTTATGGCGTTTTGGTCTGAGCGACACGTAATGCAACTTGATAAGAGGGTTTTAAAGCTAGCTCGCAAACTGTGGCTGATTGTCTGCTTGCCCTCAAAAGATTTTAAACGGGAAATATTAAATGTGTGTTTCTTTCAAGTGAGCATGGGTTGTCTCTAAGTCTAAGTGTCGTTGCAGGTTTGATGGCTTCATACTTTCGTTTGATAGCACGGAAGAGCAAACCACGCACACTGGTAGTTCGTCACCATCGGTCTCTTTGTAGGTGAAGCCAAACTTCAGATAATTATTTGAATATTTACGTGTTTTCTCCAGTTTGCGTTTTGGGGTATTAAGGCATGTTGGCATCCTCTGAAGGTAGATCATCTCAACCGCCATCAATGCTGTATGACGTGGAGCTTTTGTTCCGAGATATTACAACACTTTTAAATTGTATGGTTATGGCAGGTAACGTGTTTTGGCACCAGATAGCTAAATGTGGCTAAAAGTGCATATGTTGCCATGGTAATCAAATGATCGCGTGAAGATTTATGGGTAGCCTATGTATTATTTTATAAACGAATAGAAAGCAATTGGTACGATCTGTTTATGTTTATGTAGCCTATTGGACGTTTAACATTTTTGGAAGAGGGAAAAATGCTTCAGATGAAATAATTTGGCGGACCCCCTGCAGTACCTCCGCGGACGCCCGGTTGAAGACCCCTGGTCTAGCCCATTATAGAAAATGTTATGTTCTCATGAGAACAGCCCAACAATCTGAGAATGTCCCATGAGGTTTACTAGAGTGCATTACAATCAGTTTATAATATAAATGCGTGTTTAGATAATCCTAATTTCCTAAAAAGGAAAGCTTCATCCACGTTTCCCGACATAAACTGTGAGTAAAATGTTTTGCTCACGCTCGTCTATGTAAAACAGACCATGGCTTACAAGATCAGGCGAGAGAAACATACTTGGCCAACCTGAAAACCTGAAGTCTACCCTTAAACAGATGACGCGAAGGAATTGACACTATAATTGGTCTAAAGAGCGATGGCGTGTTGAAAAAATAATTTAAACATACTTGATGAAATTAAGTTTTCTGATGATCAGACCCTGTTTCATCAAATATAATAAAGTGATGTTGTCATTAGTCCTTACACTGTAACTTAAATTACGTATTTTAAGTCCGACTAGCAGAGGTGTAAAAAGTACTGAAGTGTTGTACTCAAGTAAAAGTACAATTACTTTGATGAAATTTTACTTAAGTACAAGTAAAATTACCCATCTAAAAATCTACTCAAGTAAAAGTAAAAAGTAGTTCATTTAAAATGTACTTTAAGTAAAAGTTACTTAGTTACTTTCAACAACTTGATGGGGGGCCGCTCCTATATAATGCAAAAAAGGACAAGGGGTCATAAATCCAATACAAAAACTAGTTATTTTTTATTAAAGGAGAATCTTTAGAAATATAAGTGCAATGACATTAAACATGTCAAACATTAAACATGTCAACACAACATTTAAGAACTTTTGGGAGGACGTGTCAAGACATGAACCATATGACAGCTAAAATAAAAAGTTTAAATACCGCTGCCCCACTGTAAACTTTGGTTACTTTACTTGTGTCCACCTTTAGAGCATTAGTCTACAAACTTCTTGTTGAGTTTGAGCAGCAACTGATTTTCAAGATGAGTAGAGTTCATCTGGGCTAGCTTTGCATTGAACAGCAATCCAGCACAGCTGAAGAGTCGCTCGCAGGCGGCCGAGGCAGGTAGGCCAGTATTGAGTTTCAGGGACAGTTTTTTGATATTCTGAAAGGCGTTCAGCAGATCCATATTGACTGAGACACAGGCTAGGTACCCTTCTAACTCCCCTGTACCTTCTGACCTTCTGGACTTCATTGAGGAAAATAAATCATCTTCATCTGATGAATGTTGTCCAACTTGCTCCAGCCTCCAACATCCGGTCAAGGTGTTGTCTGACATAGACTAGACCTGTAGAATGACAAACAACATTTCTGACAATTAAGTATTGAGCTGCCATCAAGAGTGCATCATAACACAGAAATAGCTATAAATAGCTACTTGAGATGACAGACCTACAGTATACACAATTATAGCATTATTTTCTATTTCTACATGCATCACAATTCATAATCCTCAATTCTTGCTAACCGAGACCCCTGAGCATGAACATGAACATGAAAGACGTGCACGTTGCAAAGCCACCACTTATCGTTATCAATATCTGACTAAACATCGTGATAAATTGCAGATAACGACATACACATTGACTTGTCCAACTGTCTGAAAACGATGGTGTGCGCATTCACATTGTTCTGTTTCAAGGCATGGGAGGCAGCCAAATGATTAGCCTAATATCAGTTTATGTGGTGTATTTCATTGCTGATGACTGATCTGCAGTTTTTAACACAATATGAGAGACTGAACATAATAATGCTATGACCTGAAACGAATGGAAGACAGGAATGGAATTATTATTAGTCTATTGGATGACCGCTGTCGACGTTAGCATACTCAGGGCGGTTGCAAGTGCTAGCCAAAATTAGGCTACTACCTACTAGTGCCATGAAACGCATATTTTGCTTAATGGAGCAAAGCTAACTAAATGACAAAAACGCTGTCTGAACTACTAATGGAAAGGGACAAATACTGTACTTACCAACACATGCTTGCGCAGATTTGAAGATGAATGTTCTGACTGGCGGATTAGGCACAGTTTACACAGCATATAGCTGTTGCCTCTTTTACGTTGGAAGGCAAACTGCTTGCTGAGATGTGGCCACGGGTTTTCGTCATCTTCTTTAATTTCAACTGGCGGAAAGTTCGGTGCTTCAGCTTGTTGGTGGTCCGCAGCTTGTTGGTAGTCCGCACTATCATCTTCCTCCATATCTATCTCTCGTGACTCGGCACCGTACTGGCGCCTTGCATCGACTCCATCATCCACTCTATGCAGCATCCACCACTGCAGTGAGAATTGTGGTGCGCGATTCCCGCCTTGAACTATGTTTTTTTTTTTTTACTCAGTAACGGATGTAATTTCCAATGTAGCGAAGTACAATACTTCAGTCAAAATCTACTTAAGTAAAAGTAAAATTACCGATTTCAAAAACTACTTAAAAATTACAAAGTACACAAAAAAACTACTCAATTACAGTAACGTGAGTAAAAGTAATTTGTTACTTTACACCTCTGCCGACTAGTAAATTTGCAAAACCGAAATTCACCATTCCTACAGGCAACGACTATAATCGAAAGCACACATTGCCTAGTCCTTTGGGTTTATAAATCAGGAAAATCATATCTTTTTCCCACAGTAGAAGTATGACTTTAATGTATCTTTCAGTTATTTGATCTTCTATATATTCCAATTTGAATTTTATTACGGTATGACACTTCTTGATGTCAGTGGTTCAAGTCTCATTTGAAGGTAAGTGTTTTCGGAAGTGAACCGTTGCAACACAAAACAAAACAGAACATTTTACTTTTGTTTCGAAATGTCAAGAATTTGCCATGGCGCTTTTGAATAGATGTAAGTCATTTCAAAGAAAGTATGAATGATAAATAGGATAAAATGCAGATGTGATTTTCCATCTCAGTTTAATTGGTTTAAAAGAATCCACTAAAATAAAAGAAAGGCAGTGACTGTACAGTGAGTTTAAGTGTGTGGATCGTAAATCGCTCTTGTGTTGTCGGTTAACTTCCTACACTGTGGTGCCGCTGTGATCAAACATAGAGGGATTGATTGACAGGACCGTACTGACGCACAGTCTCACTGGAAACAGAACTCTTGAGACAGCGCTTCATTCAGCGCTCAGATTTGTATTATTCTCTATGCATTGTGAAAACCGTACTCTACAGCCCGTTGAAGGCATGCAGCGGTGAAAACAGGATTTCTGAAGACATACAAAAATGTGTTACTCAGTGTTGCAGAGCATTTTGTGCTTAATGATTCTCTTTCATAATGTTTGCTGCATTTGTTTGCATTTTTACTGCTCTGTAAAATGTATCAAGTCATCAAAATTCATAGAATGGGAATATTGGGAAATATACTTTAGTGTTCCATCAGACTGACATTTTTTGGCAACAAAACTAGTCACTGCACTCATATTGTTTTAGAGTGCAAATGGCATTTGGATAAATGAATCAATGCAGTTAATATTTGAACTGCAAATATCAGAATCAGAATCAGGTTTTATTGGCCAAGTAAGTTTGCACAAACAAGGAATTTGACTTGGTAAAGTGACTCTCAGTGTGCTTACACAAAATATACAACACAATACAATACAAACAAACAAACAGTGCAACAGTGCAATGGACTAAGGAGTTTAAAAAAGTATGAAAAAATATGTTTATCTCCCTCACATGACCAAAAGAATGGTATCACAGTTTTATCACACATTATTTCAGTATAGTATAGAGTATATGTTATAGAGTATAGTACTCTCTTTTCATAGCATCAAAGGATGTCAACAAAGTCATAAAGATAAACCCTTACCTTCTGGGGACTATGTCTGGCAGCGCTGCGGACTGTCAGTACTGGGAGAGGCTCCTGGCTAAAGAGTGCAGGTCTGCAGCCTGTTTGGTATGCTGTGCTCCTGAAGTATCTGCACAGACACCTGGGATATTCATCCTCCATCTGTATTAAGCTGTGTCAGGGCTTCTCTTTCTTCATTCTTTCATCAGGCATGTCCACAAGGGTGGGGTTGGACAGGCCAGAGTGGTGTACATTTACTGAGGTTTGAGGCCTTGGTCTTGGTTGGATGTGTGAAAAAGATTATGCTATGAAAAGTTTAGTTTTCTCCAATATCATTCAAATGACAACACTGAACAATATGAGCGTCCTTGACTAATTTAACTACTTTTGTTATGGACTATTTGATCGAAATTAGTTTTGGTCAGTTGGCACTAAACATGTTACAGCCAATTCATTAATATGACATGAACCAGCAAACATAACCAAGCAAACACATACATGCAAATATAAAAAAGGAAACAATAAGCAAAGGTTGTGTTTATTCTTGCTTATTATGCACGCATGTTAAAATATGGCTGTACACTGTCTTTGAAGTGTAACACATGCAGGAAGATGGCTGGATTAAGGTGTGCCAGGATGACGTGTCAGAGCTCTCCCATCGCTCCAGGAAGGGGATGTTTTACGTGTATCTTCCTTAGCAGGGATTGAACAAAGGAGAGGTCCATTCTGTATATACTATATATGTACTCAAATACATATTTTAATGATGGGTGGTGGATGTTCTGTAAAATGATCATGATTTGTGTTGAAATGCAGGGGTACGAATAATACAAACCTCAAAGGGGTTGCATTAGGCCGAAGAGGGACAATACGTAGTATTCTCAGAATTGTGTTGTTATTTATTCATCACAAATAGTATATATTTATTTATCAATCTACAGTACACTTCAAGTATTTCATGTCTTTTAATTGTTTTAATTTAAATCTATGAATCAAGCAGCCAGTTCAGAATAAGTGATTAAACTCATTTAGTTATTATTAAACACAGTATGAATGAGTGAGTGTGTGTTTGTGTTTGAGTGTGTGAGGTCATTTTATTACATTAGGCAGAAGAGGGAGAAGTGGACAAGCAGTATTCTTAGTAGTATTGTGCTGTTATTTATTCATCAGGATAGGCCTACTCATAAAGGCCTGCACAGTGAGGATGATAATGGGACGGGATCACTAGCCACATTTTGTCAACAGGCATTGAGAACAGCTCTGCACGTGACTATGACCAGGGCTGATAAGATGCTCACTCTGGAGAAGTGGTCAGCAGTAAATTGCATCACTCACTGTATATAAACTGACAATTAAATATAGTTTGGGTATTTAACCCCTGTAGAAGCATCTTCAGGTCATCCCTTTGGCACAGTTGAGCAAGCCAGTAAAAGGAACACCACACAGTATATTTTGTCATTTGGCCATACCAAAGGTCTCATGCATTTATCTCTCAGTATGTTTGAGAAAAGTTAACTCACGTTGAGAATATTTCATGTATGTATGCGTGTATATTCATTTCTATGAGATCTTGGTTACTGTAGTTAATAAGAAGTGACAATAAAATAATACACTGCAGAAGATCAAAACCATAACATACTTTTGCAACTTTTGCAAAATGTGTGAATGAGATGTGAGCACAGCATAAAAAAAATCTTACTCCATCTAATGTTATATTTAACCATGGGCCACCTAACATCCTTGGTAGAGACTGGACTAGTCTGTCAATTTATCATTAAGGCTTTCTTTTAAAGATACAGTCTGCAATTCTGGCAAAACGATATTGATATTTGAGTCAAATGACACCCCTCCCTTCAGTGCGACTGAAGCAATGTGTTGACTGGCTGGAATTGTTTATGTTTGTCACAAAGTATTTTTTTTTGTACTGCACACTCTGAACGAAGAGCTGGAGGACGCTGGAATTTGCTGAATTTGACAAAAAGTGTATTGCATTAGAATCACAAACTCTACCTTAAAGTTAGACCATATTAATTTCCCCAAACACAGAGATACAAACTAGTAAAGGGAGGAGAAAGCTGATTGTGCTTATGACCACACTAGTGCTTTATGACCTCTTCCTTGGGTTTTTCAGTGACATGTTTTTAGCCACTGTTATGTTTGTCACAAAAACAAGTTTTGGCAAGTAATTGTATAATAAACAGGATAATGTATAGTCAGGGCTCGTGTCGTCAGGATTTATTTTCCGATACTAACCGGCCACTTTAAAGTTAAAAGCACAGTCTGTTTTGGAAGATATTTGTCTGTGCTGGAATTCAAATTCCAAGTTGTTGAATTGAGAAGATGCTCACCTTTTCTTTATCACCAATCCCTTCTGCCTCCTTCATACTTTTTCTGATTGTTTTGGATTTACAAACCCTGAACACTGATTGCCTGGTACAAAAAGAGAAAATGTCTCAACTCTGTGTGCAATGTTGTTCTATGTATTTAACAGGCCTCTTGTTCAGTGTATTGTTCTCAGTTGTACTTTATCATGGCAGGGTACTTGCCCCTTAAAGTGGATTTTAACAGCGGACAACGAGAATGCTCATCACAAATGTATCGCTCAATTGTCTAACAAAAAGAAGGTAAGGCAAAGGAGGAAAATAGATCAGCAAGTAAGGATATTGTTTTTGCAATCTTCCTTACCCCACAAAAAATTGGTGGAGAAACTATTGCATATGCATATTGCATATCCACACGTATGCAGTAGGACATTTTCCTGCAAATGCTGATGGCTGTAACATTGCTCCACATCACCATAACCTGTAATGACATATACATTACATATATAAGGCAACTTATCTCTGACCACTAACTCTGTCTCTTTTCTTCCCCCTCTACTCAAGAATATCTCCACTGGGATGCTGCTGCAGTTTTTCCAGCTGATCTACCTGCAGAAACCCCTATGCTTATAGCTGCCCATTCCCGCCAAACTATTTTGCACAAATTATATTCTGCTTATAATACATACTGTATGTCAGTCTATTTACCCGTACTATAAACAAATGCCATTAAGAGGGACATGGCTTGAGGACAGAACGAGAACAGTAAACAACCAAGTACCGGTCAAATGAAGTATGGCAGTGCTCCTACAGTATAGTAGCCTGTACCTAACCTATTTGGTGAGTTTATAGCCTACTTTGTCGTTATATAATATGGTAAGGGGCCTACTGTTTATGGTAAGGGACCTGCTTGTTAGATGAAATAGCTAGCCTAATTATTAATACAACGGACATGCACCAAACGTGAACCGATCCAAAGAATAAAACGATACACACACAATCATAAAACCATATTTGATCTGCCCATATTTGATCCGCTCTACTGAAGAGCTCTAATGATTTTTTTTTTAAACAGAAAAAAGGTTAACTGATAAAATATATAACTTGAATTGATTGATAAAATGAATTGAATTGAAAATGTTAAATTGTTGAAATGTAAAAACAATGTTAAAAGAAAAGCTATGAAACAACTGATAGTACATCTTTTCATTAAAAAGCCAATAAGCCCCCCATGTACGGAATACAATGCCCGCGGGGACACAGGTTCGATTCCAGCCTGCTGTCGTTTCCCGATCCTCTCCCCACCTCTTTACTCCTCCTCACTTCCTGTCCAAAATTCTTCACTGTCCTATCTAAATAAAGGCTAAAATGGCCATAAATAAATCTAAAAAAGAAAAAAACAGGTAATGAGTGTCTCAATCTTTGCACTGTGGTGTTTTTTTTTTATTGTCATGAAAAGTTTGGGAACCACTGCACTACAGTTTAATTGAAGGCTATCTTTTCACCAGACATATGAAGCAGATGTCTACATGTACAAATCACTTATTAGAGGTTCAGTATTGTTTGTGCACTAAATACAACCATACTGCTTATTCTTGGACGGGAACTCTATTTGTTTAGACTACCAGAGGTGTTGTTACTATTCTTTACACTACATGCAACACAGACAAGACAAGAGGTCTTCCAATTTGGTACTTTATTTATTTTCGAACAGTCCATTACATTTAATTACAGTGTCCACCACTTCAACTTTGTACACAATTTTTCATTTATTAACCTTTTCTATGAATTTAGTCTTATTTGTAATGATCTGTTTATTGACTAATATTAAGCTGCTCAAAGGAAAATAAAAAATACTTACTATATACTTTAGTACTAACAATACTATATTTTTGCATGGTGGATCACTTTTCCTTCCTAAAGTATCAATAATTGCCCACTTCCCACCACCAACTAAAGAGGTTACAACTGCAAACCAACACAATAAAATTAAAGAAAGCACAATACCATTTATCATTATATTCCAATCAGTGGCTCCACTAAGATGCTAGATGTGATATTTATTATTTGATTTGTGGTAGAAGAATCTTTCCAGATTTTGTACATTGGAACAGATTTTAACAGCCACTAAACATGTTCTACAATCTATACAGCAGATTTGCAAAGGATGAGTTATTGCTGAACACTGGAATAAACTAAATAAAGCTGAAATCTGAATGTTATGGATAAATCACACGATGTAAGATGTTGCATATTCAGAGAAAAAATCAATCTGTTGAAAGCATGATTCTTCGTCGTTCCTCCTTCTTCATGCTCAGCAGTCAACCTGCTTAGCTCCTCCCTGGAGACAATTGACAATAGATATCAGACTAACAAACTTAATCAGTACAAAATGATGACCCTCAGTGCACAACTGATGACACAGAGGGAACACAAACACTCATATCTGCTTGTTTTTAGAAAACTGAGTCAGAACATATAAGACTAAATGGTCTAAACCAGTGGTTCTCAAACTGGGAGGCCTTGCAAGTGGGGCGTGGGGCCACGGACCTCTTACTCACAAAATGCAAGAGACCTGGATTACAGTTGCACCAACAAATCACAGACACCTTTGTCTTCAGCCTGGCCAATGAAAACTGAGTTATGATAGTTAGCCTACTGAGCAATAGCCTCTTGCCTTTATTATAATATTGATTCATATCACATTCTTATCACATTCATTCATTCACAGAAGCACAACACCAACACATACACTCACAACAGATCATCCAAAATCATTACTGTCGATTTGGGAAGCACAGGCTTGCAAAAGTTTGAGAACCCCTGGTCTAAACTGAAGTATGAACCGTACCTTGGGGTCAGAGGTATCAGAATCGCTATCGGACTCTGTGAGAAGCAAAGCACATATAAAACAAAAACATGAATCACAACATTAACTATAACAATCGTATATCAAGACAACCTTTAAAGCTTGTACATTGTTTCGTAATTCATTTCGGTTAGAAATAAAATATTTTCTGTATGCCTTGTCATCAAATAAATGCATGTTAGTGTTTTAACAAGATTACAAAGACACAAGTGTATAATGGATGATACATTATTGATGACCAAGATTCTAGTAAAATATCAAATATCAAATAATTGGGTTATCTAGAAGTTTCAGTATTTTAAGTTCACTCTATCATATCAGGTGTATAGCTGCAAGAGGTACTCACGCCCTGCCTTCTTGTAGCCTGTAAAGATACAAGAGAATGTTTATTATGCTGATGCATCATCGAGGCTGAAATCAAAAACACTGAAATTGCATGAAAGATGTTACTCTCACCTTTCTTCTTCATCATGACAATGGCAACAACCACACCAATCAAGACAAGAGCAGCGATGACACAGCCAATGATGATGCCAACAAGGTTAATGCCTACAGAAGAAAAGGTCTCCGTTAATCGCCTCCGCAACTATTAAATGCACATATGACCCTGATCATCCTACAGTGAATCTGGGATGGTGCACAGACCTGTTAAATGAAACTACTCAACAAGTATTTCTCACATGTACATAACAACACTGTTACAACCCCCTGCGCCCCTGCAGATGATGTAGTGGCCCTACATGGCCTGCAGGCAACAGTCAGGACGACGTAATGCCAAGCTCACACTATATGCGTTGAAATGCGTTGATCAACGGATGACGGAGGAGGAGTCTGGGGTGGTGTTGATAACGGAGACGTTATAGTGAGATTGACAGGTCAACAAACAAATCACGCCGCTAGCAAGCTCTTGAGATGTGACCATAAACGCAATCTGATTAGCTAGAGCCTGTGCTGTCGTATTTGCATGAAAGGCGATTTGATTGGCTGAAAACACTGATTTGAGAGCATTACAAGATTTATTCCATCATATAGCCTACAAATGTGTCAAAAGTGTAAATAGATTGTTATGCATCTGTTTTTAAAAGCTGAACACACCATTTTGCTGGAAGTTATTCTGAAAGTTGCCTTCATGTGTAATGGGTGTAAGTGACAGAGGCAGATCAATGCTCTGATGGGTTCTGTGCCTCCTTATCATGGAGAATGTTTCCTTAAAGTGTTGCTTCATAGCTATGGTTGCAACTGCCAATGATTTTGTGTTTCTGAAAGCATTGATCCAAGTTATGGTTGGATCTACTGCTCGCTACAGCAGGTGGAAGCATAGTTGCTTGGTAGTTTCTATCATTGATTTGTTTGTTTACTTGCATTATCTCTTTACTCTACTACAGTGGTTCCCAAACTTTTTACAGTCCCGTACCCCTTCAGACATTCAATCTCCATCTACTTCAGGCTTTTGGAGGTTTCACCAATACCCCATTTACATGTAACAAGGCAAAGGTCCATCTCTATAGTGGTGTTTAAGGTGTTTGTTCTTACCCTCTTCCACAATCAAGATCTTAACAATGGGCTTCCCGCTCTTGTGGGCCACCTCACAGGTGAACTCTCCCTTCTTCCTCCCCTCAAGTGACACTGTAAGCTCAGCTCTCTTCTGGAAGGTTCCATCCTCATTGGGCAGCGTCTCCCCCATATCCACGTCCTCATGCATGTCCACTCCATCCCTCTTCAACGTGATCATCACTCCGTCAGGATAGAAACCTGTTGAGTGGCACACCACTCTTGAGTCCTTTTGGAGGAGGGTGACCTCAGGGGAGACTGGAAGGGCAAGATAGTAAGAGGGGATAGAAACAATGAAAAAGAACAGTAAAAACACAACAGTAACAATAAAAATGACAGCAATGCAGGAAAGCGAAGGCACAGAGTGGTATAATGTTTGTCTCCATGGAATAACTATCTGAAAATAGAGTATGTTACACTGTACTACATTGATGTACATTAATAAAGTTAATATATTTGATTAGAGTTTAAAAAGATGATATCTCTTGGTGGAGGACATGAGTTTCAACATAATGACTGGGATCCTGCCCACTGTAGAGCAAATGCAGTTATCAGTGTTGTGTGCTGCTGTACCTGTCCTCCCCAGAGTGCTGCTCCCAAACTGCAGATACTTCTTCAGCCACTCAATGCAGGTCTGGGTGTAGTACTGCTTTAAATACTCAAGCTTAGCCCTGTCATTGTCCCAGTTGTTTTTTGTGATGACAGCCTGTTGATTTGGCGCGACGTATCTCAGGTCCTTCAGATCCAGTGAGATAAAGTCTTCTCCATCATAACCATACTGATCATATCCATCCACAGCTTGACTCTCATCATCCCACTGACAGCCATACATGTTCTGGTACGTGTGCACACCTGAGGGTAGGATGGGGAGAAAGATTTTAGAATAATCAGAATCACACCTCTGGTTCCTCACTACCTTCATCATTTGCGACATTCTAATATTCATTCAGCTGTCACCCAGAAGCGTGTATCTGCTTTCATGAGTGCATGACCAACTCATATGTGTGGCAAGTCATTAGTATGTATATGCATGTATGTGCACAGGAGACAGAAAAACAAAAAGCAGTGTGTGCAGATGTAATTACATGTCTTCACTTCATGTGTTGCTTCTGTTCTGTTATAATCTTGGTTTTATTCCTTATTCATGTTGCCTTTACATGATGAAGGGGAGAGGGGGGTAAGTTGTCACACTGGGGCACATCCTCCAAACTGAAATAGCTACCTTGTGTGACACAACCCCCGAGTCAACATCTTGTCCACCTTTAGTCAAGGTCCAACCACACTGAGCTTAGCGCAATTTTCACATTTTCCCCTTCCAAATTAAACCTGTAGCATACCGCATTGTATGTGATAAAACTTATTGGGGAATTCACATTTTTAACTTTTCTAATATTAGAGGTGTTAGTGTTTGATTTGATGTTTTAACTACAGTCTCAGGGTGAATTAGCCTTGAAATTTAGCCCTAATTAATGAATTAGTGAGTTTGGGGCAAGTTGTCTCAGTGACCAGGGGGCAAGTTGTCACATGTGTTGTGTTGCCTATTCAAAGCCCTGGCAGGTTTCCTCCTCTGAACTGGAGATGTTAATAGTAGGGTTCAACACTAGATCAGTGGGCTTTACTTTGGTTCACAGAAAAGTGGTGCAGCATTTGGAAATCCCTCCCATGTGGGCAGAGAATGAAAAGGCTGCTGCAGAAAGGGAAGAAAGTGTCCACGGAAAAAGAGGCCAACCAAGCATTACATTAAACGTTACATTCCAATAAACACAAACGACTTATCAGATGAAAACAAGTGTTTCTGCCTTGTCTTGTATGGAACTATTTTTAAATAGCCAGCCAAAGGAGACTTGGGTTCAATGTGTGAGATGCAGCAAATGACCAATGCTGCATTTAGGCCACCTCAGGAGAGGCAGTTTATGACTTTGAATAAGGCAGGCAGACCATAGGTCTTTGTCTTAGATTTAGTCTACAGGAAAGAGAATAGAAACTGACGATTTGGAAAATTGTGAGAAGAGAAGAAAGCAGTGTTGCACTATTCTCTTTCCTTTGGTCTATACTTTCTAAATAGCTGCACTTGCTGAAAAACCCTCCAAGGTGTGCAGATCCTCCTATCTATTTGATATATTTTTTTAGCAATGATTACTAAACTTCACTTTTATGTTCACTTAAGTTCAGTTTCAGATATAAAAATAAATAAATCTACGTTCGCCATTAGTTACGTATACTTATTTGTTCAATAGTCCAATGGGACAACTTACCCACTTTTGGGTAACACTCCCAAGTTAATGCATTTAGACTTCTCAAACGTAGCAAGTTGCAGAATTCTATTTATACTGATTGTTGCAGTCTGTGCGTGTTAAATAAATGTTTTTTGTATTGCCTTCTCGAATATACCTAACCCAAAAGCAGTCTATTTTTTTGGCTAGTTCAATTCATTTCAGGCCACCAAAGTTTGGTTGCCCAAAGGGCTACCTGCGATTTAGACATTTTGATTGTGATGGCGTGTTGTAATTGTGTGTTGTATGATGTGATGTGACTCCAGTGGTTCTTATTATGATCCAGTTTGTTACTGTGTTTGGTCCCTTTCACACTATTATTGTTCTTTATCTCCTAGTGACCCTCAGCATTCAGAGCACCTGAGCTACACTCCCCCCTCCACTGTGTCGTCTTCCAGTAGACCACATTCACTCTAGGAGCTGGACTGAGATGATCACATCTTAATTAGTATCATCATTTTGGATCATCTGTCTAATATACTGCGTAACTGACACATTGTTTGTTAGAAACGGTTAATGAGCATTATCTCTTATGTTATTTCGGTAAACACACTGCTGCATACACCCACCACTGGCGGTAAGTATTTTATATTTTAAAACCAGAGCTCACATGCACATACACTGTAATACATCATTCTAAAGCAGTTTATCTCTATATGCAGTAGACTGTTTAGTAATTTACTTATTTGTCCAACAGACACACTGTCATCCTTGTTAAGGCATTGTGAGGTATGGAAAGAGCAACGGGGCTTTGGCCATAGAACCTATTTAGAACCAGTAATGATAGTTTGAGGAACATCGGCCACTCCGGTTCAAATGGTGGTCACATTAGCACCCTTACATAATGATTTGTGAGATGGAGACGGGGAGACGCTAGAGGCTGTGTGTGTGTGTGTGTGTGTGTGCCAGTGATGCACAAGTCCATTCAGGAGTGACCTAAACTCACCCTATATTTTAATTCAAACACAAATATTATAAAAGACAACATGATGCCTGACCTGCATTTTTCAAAAACATGCATACTTGGTGCATATTCATTCGTGCACCTTTGGGCTAGGAGAAACATTTGAACGAGAACAGAATGCCCTCCTTTATCGCACAAGACAACTTAGCCTACCTGGAGCATTCATGACATCCATTGGTCAAAAAATGCAGCACAAACACAAAGCATTGTCTGAGTTCAGCAAGGCTATTAGGCTGTAAGGCAGTTTAGCCTGCCGGTAGCCTGTAGGGGATTATGATATATATAGGAAACTATGCAGTGTCAGCTTTATTGTATTGGACTACTTATTATTAGGACCTGTGTCAAGATTGTTGTTAATGATCAAAGAATAGCCTGTTAAAACAAGCTGCAGGCCTATAGTCCTAAGATAGGGTAATATTTAGTTATAGCCTACTCTGTCTCTCAAATACAATCTGACCTCTATTTTACTTTTAACTGGGCTAGTTGTTTAGAGCTTAGCCTATTTCTTTACCCACAGGCCGTCTGAAACAAACATACAGTACATTCACTCTGAGCCCCACACTAAGAAATAAAGCCGAGGCACTGTTGAACAGAAACGTCTTCATTAAGGAACAATGAACCTTATTTTTAATTCTCCCGTCCTCAACTTTTCCTGCACCGTCTCCATCTCCATTCTCCACTCACGTATCTGTGGTGAACACACACTGCATCTTTTCACCATTGGAGTCAGCCAATGATGTTTTGGAAAACTTTAAAATAATTATTACTTAAATTTTGATATTAGCCTTTAGGGGATATTGTATTAATATGTTTACATTTTATTTGAAATGGACCACCAGCAAATGACCTGAATATCACTGAAAATATTTTAGTTTGACTTGCACTTGCTTATTTCAGATCAGCCCGTGTATCGATGGTGTCTGAGAGTCAAAGCACCTGCTGGAGTCTTGTCCCAGCCTGCAACACAGAGCTGAGCTAAGAGCAGAGACAGACCAGCAGCAGCTCACACATTAGGAGACTGCAGCCACATTGAGAGCCATCTCTCTCTCTCTGTGAGTGTGTGTGTACGTGTGTGTCTGTGTGTGCGCCTCTCCTCTCTTCCTCTCAAAGCTCCAGCTATTCATCTCTTTCCCTTGTGATTCTCAAAGTCTGAGCTTCTTCTGTGTGCATGTGTGTCACGTTATGTGAATTTCCATGTTTGGGTGGGAATCTGACAGTGTATGCATGCATGTGTGACACCCCCTCCTGAGCTCCCTCCTCATTCAACAACTGGGGCAGCAGCCTCACACTGACCTAAGTGAGGGGGAACACAGTTGTAAGTTGACTATGTAAGTGTGTGTTTGAGAGAGAAACAGACAGATTCTCTAATTCTCCATGATGGTGTTTATATCAGAGTAGGAGAGGGAGAAAGAGTCACTGAAAGAAACTCTAAACAAACACCAGTATGTGTGAAAGGCTATGTCCTAGCCTTCTGTGAAAGAAGCTCTGAACTGACCAGTTTTGTATTGTGTATTTCTACATGCGAGAGAGACTTTGTTGTAACCTTGTGTGTGTGAGCACCAGACTTGACTCCTCACTCCACGTTTTAGTGTCTGTGAAGCTGTACTGGCCTTTAGTGCGTTTGCCTCTCCACTCTCCTCTCTAATGAGACCCCTCTCTATGTGACACTACAACACTCTGCACTGGCACTGTCTGTGGCATGGGGGTCTGTATGTGTGCCTGTGCATCTGTGTGTGAGTGTGTATATGTGTGTGACTGTGTATCTGTATGAGTGTATCTGTGTGTGAGTGTGTGTATCTGTGTGAGTGTGTGTATCTGTGTGAGTGTGTGTGTGTGTACGTGGCAGACTGTACTCTTGTGTCACACACTCGTTCCTGAGCTCCTTTCTCTTTCCCTCAGAGGGGCAGCAGCTAATCTGAGTCAGAGGGAGCAGCAGCAGGATGACTATGTGAGTGTGTGTGAGGGGGAGTGTGTGTGTAAGAAACTCTGCGCTGGACCCTTGTGTGTTATGAGTGTGAGTGTATCTCTGTGTGGATATGGATCCAAATAAAATTATTTAAATGTATGTGTGAGGGATTGTTCTAATCCTAAGAGTGGGTGAGATATCTGACGCTTCAAAGTATGTGTGTGAAATTTTGCCTTCTGTTTTGGGTGGTGTTTTATGTGTGTGTGTCTGTTGGTATGCAACACCATTAACTGACTGGTCTAATGACATATGGTAATGTTATTTACATTCATTCCATAAAGTTAAGACAACATTCTATAGATTTGTAGATATAAAAAAAACGAACATTATTTTATCAATGTCAGATCAACTGTTCACAACAGCCTACTGTTCCAAACTTCCAAACAGGATCGATATAAATTGTTAGCTGCTCTCATCCTTCATATCATTATATAGTTAGGGAGCCATTGATATTATTTAGCTGATTATAAGATGATTGCGTTATGCTGGATGGTGTGTTTGGTGTAACAGTGGTGTGCAGTGGTGTGCAGTGGTGCTAGTGAAACTGATTCTCATACTTGGTGTTCTGCTCTTCATCTCACTGACAGTCTGCTGTGTTTTACTGTGTTAGTTTGGGAGGACAGCTTTCATGGTCTGTTTTATCCCCTAATTGCAGTGATCAGCAGTATTCACAACAGCTGTAGGCTTCACTGCTCCAGTGATAAGAATCTAGACAGCCTCTCCGCTGTAGGATTTTATATCAGTCTAACTTAATCTCCCATTCTAATTATTGTCAATATTTTGGATTATTTGCCCTGCCATTACAATTCATATATCATACATGGCAAAGTTTTTAGTATTTGTTTTAGTATTTACAGTTTGTTTTCTTTCCCAGGGCACGTTCATGGGCAGACCTGAATAAGCGCTGGATGTTCTTGTTAGTGAGGATCATAGTTTGGTCCTGAGTCTATGCACACAAACTACAAAATCTTCTATTCTATCTGATCTGTGTTTAAATTGGGTTTTGAATCATTTATGGATACTTTATTTACAGTGTCTCATCTCATTTTCATATGCCGTTACTAAAGTTACTGAACTTATCTGAGGCTTGATCTTGCTGAATGACTTATGGTTCAGAGCTTTGTGTGTCTCAGACAGAGAGAGTCCATGGATAGTCTTTTTTTGTATATTGTAATGTGTCATTTTAGATGTTTGTTTTCTACATCTGTTTCCTTCTGATTACTCACAGAGCTGCAATGACCATTTTATCTTAAACAAATTCAGTTGAGGTTTATAGGATCAGATCTTAACAGTGGTCATAAAATATCCACCACATTCATCAAACACAATTTGTTTGTTAAGACTGCTTATAAACAATTTCTACAGTAATTCCTTCTAAGTGTTGTGGTTGGTATTGTGGGACTGTGGGACAGGAGGGGTAACAGACATGATCTCTAATGTAATGGAGCTCTGTCCCAGTGTCAGACTAACGGTCACAGAGCTCTATGAGACTCTAACTCCTCATCTGGCCTCATCAGGCTCACAGGTTCCCAGAGTGAGTGAAGTGAGTGATTACTGTGGTACACATGCTGTGTGATGCAGCTCTCTTCACTGAGACTCCAGCTCTGTTTGGTGTAGGACCTTCCTCAGTAGACACAAGCACTTTCCATAGAGGAGAGAGGGAACGGTATTACTAACACGTTCCAGAGCACTATTTCAGCTATTTTACTCTTGGGTATTTTAAACTGTAGTGCAAAGAGTCATTTATGTTGATATCTATAAAGACATTCTCCCCTTTCATTTTTACTTACTGCTTACTTGTTTTTTAGTACTAAAACTATGGTAGTTTTTGTTTCTCCTTCCTCATCCAAGACATAATTCTTAAATCATGAATCACTGTGAATGAACTGAAGTTCCATTGTATTAGTCAAATGTATTTGTCGAAACTACGTTCTAATGTGAGATATAGGAAGAATGTAATGAAGTACATATTGATTATTATCATATGGTTACTTTAGTTCCAGACACCTAGCAGATGGCAGGTCTGGTCCAGCTGTATGTTTTGTGGTTCAGAGCTGTGACACACAGGGTCCTGCCTAACTGTTTGGTTCAGTGCCATCACTCTGCCCAGGGTGTTGCTATGTAGGGCAGGTGAGGAGTCCTTAGTTACAGCTGGACATTCAGGAGCTTCACATGCTGAGGCTCCATCCCTCCCTTTGCTGTTGATCTGATTCATGTTCCCTGGTTGGGTTTGTCTGCTCTTCATTCTGTCTCTGTTTACCTCCTTCAGCCTCAACGCACAGAGAGAAATGGAGGGGGGGGGGGTTTGCATGCCAACCCCTTATCAGCCCATTAAATCACACGACCCCATCCTCTCATCTCACTGCACTAACCTGTGTGTGTATTTGTGATTTATAGTGATGTAGTGAGGGGATGCAGTGATGTGTGCTGGGGTAACGGTGCTGTGTTGGGGTAACAGTGTTGTGTTGGGGTGAAGGTTAGTGGTGGGTTTTCAGTGGTGTGCTGAGTAGTAACAGCAATGTGTTGTGGTGTGTGTTGGTGTGTTTGGGGGCTAATGTTGGAATGCTGGGGAGAGCAGAGTTGTGTGGGTTGGCCATGGTGTGTGTGTGTGTGTGTGTGTGGATGGGATATCAGTGGACTGCTGGGGAAACACAGCAATAGGCAGTCAAGCTGCTGAAGACAGATCTTCATATTGAGCATTCTGGCCTCAACTCCAGTGATAAACTATTATGCTCCAGTGTGCTACTGTGTGTGGTTCATTTTACTCTATGGTTGTTTTATATCTCCTTGTGAGCACCTGGGCCATCCCACCCCTCATATAACCCCTAACAACTATTTTGGATTATCTGGTTACTATATTTAGTTACTGACTAAATCTGGTAGAGTTTATTATTTTTAGACCAATGACTGTAAAAATCATGGACAGCATGGTGTCATGCACTTCTGTTATGAAGAAATGAAGCCAAAAGTTGGTGGCCATGTTTTCAAAATTGAAGCCAGTGTCTGAGCAGTAAGTGCTTCTTTCAGCCACAGCATGCGTAGCACACAGAACATCGGTGAGGTCCACCCAGAACCGCCAATGTTTGGTTAAACTCCACCATTTTCTTAGCTCCTTTTGGTCTCTTCGCTTTTGACATGATCATACACTGTCCACGCTTTTTACAGTCTTTGTTTCACAGGGTTATTGAGCTTTATTTGTGACTTTAGTGTTGAACAGTAATGAAGTATAATAGCTTATGCTGAGAACAACAGTCTGGCCGGTGGGTGCATGTTGGAGGAAGCCTGCACGTTATGGTGTGTGTATATTAGAGTATGTATGTGTGTGTGACTGTGTGAGTGTGCGTGTGGGTGTGTCTGGCTGTGTGTGTGTATGACTAACATACCCCATCCTGTGTCCCCCTAAGAGGTAGCAGCCTCATACTGTTGTTAGTGACCCCATCCTCTCATCTCACTGCACTAGCGTGTGTTTGTGATTAATAGTGATGTAGTGGGGGGATGCAGTCGTGTGTGTTGGGGGTAACAGTGTTGTGTTGGGGGTAACAGTGTTGTGTTGGGGGTAACAGTGTTGTGCTGGGGGTAACAGTGGTGAGGGTTAGTGGTGGGTTTTTCAGTGGTGTGATGAGTAGTAACAGCAATGTGTTGTGGTGTGTGTTGGTGGGTTTGGGTGCTAATGGTGGTATGCTGGGGATAGTAGAGTTGTGTGGGTTGGCCATGCTGTGTGTGTGTGTGTGTGTGTGTGTGTGTGTGGTGTGGTGTGTGTGTGTGGTGTGTGTGTGTGTCGGTGTGTAGTGTGTGTGTGTGTGTGTGGATGGGATATCAGTGGGCTGTTGGGGAAACACAGCAATAGGCAGTCAAGCTGCTGAAGTCAGATCTACATATTGGGCATTCTGGCCTTAACTCCAGTGATAATCTACTATGCTCCAGTGTGTTACTGTGTGTGGTTCATTTTACTCTATTGTTGTTTTATATCTCCTTGTGAGCACCTGGGCCATCCCAGCGCCTTACATAACCCCTAACAACTATTTTGGATTATCTGGTTACTATATTTAGTAACTGACACAATCTGATAGAGTTTATTATTTTTAAACCAATGACTGTAAAAAGCATGGACAACATGACATCATGCACTTCTGTTATGAAGAAATTAAGCCAAAAGTTGTAGCCAAGGTTTGCAAAATGGTGTCTGAGCAGTAAGTGCTTCTTTCAGCCACAGCATGCGTAGCGACAGAACATCGGTGAGGTCCACCCAGAACTGACAATGTTTGGTTAAATTTCCACCATTTTCTTAGCTCCTTTTGGTGTCTTCACTTTTGACATGATCATACGCTGTCCACGCTTTATACAGTCTTTGCTTTACAGGGTAATTGAGCATTATTTGTGACTTTAGTGTTGAATAGTGATGAAGTATAATAGCTTCTGCTGAGAACAACATGGTTCAACGTTATGGTGCGTGTATATTAGAGTATGTATGTGTGTGTGACTGTTTGTGTGACTGTGTGGGTGTGTGTTGCTGTGTGTGTGTGTGTGACTGTGTACGTGTGTGTGTGGGTGTGTGTTGCTGTGTGTGTGTATGACTAACATACCCCATCCTGTGTCCCCCTAAGAGGTAGCAGCCTCATACTGTTGTCAGTGACCCCATCCTCACATCTCACTGCACTAGCTGGTGTTTGTGATTCATAGTGATGTAGTGGGGAGATACAGTCGTGTGTGCTGGGGGTAACAGTGTTGTGCTGGGGGTAACAGTGTTGTGTTGGGGGTAACAGTGTTGTGCTGGGGGTAACAGTGGTGAGGGTTAGTGGTGGGTTTTTCAGTGGTGTGATGAGTAGTAACAGCAATGTGTTGTGGTGTGTGTTGGTGGGTTTGGGTGCTAATGGTGGTATGCTGGGGATAGTAGAGTTGTGTGGGTTGGCCATGCTGTGTGTGTGTGTGTGTGTGTGTGTGTGTGTGGTGTGTGTGTGTGTCGGTGTGTAGTGTGTGTGTGTGTGTGTGGATGGGATATCAGTGGGCTGTTGGGGAAACACAGCAATAGGCAGTCAAGCTGCTGAAGTCAGATCTACATATTGGGCATTCTGGCCTTAACTCCAGTGATAATCTATTATGCTCCAGTGTGTTACTGTGTGTGGTTCATTTTACTCTATTGTTGTTTTATATCTCCTTGTGAGCACCTGGGCCATCCTACCCCTTATATAACCCCTAACAACTATTTTGGATTATCTGGTTACTATATTTAGTAACTGACTAAATCTAGTAGAGTTTATTATTTTTACACCAATGACTGTAACAATCATGGACAGCATGGCGTCATGCACTTATGTTATGAAGAAATTAAGCCAAAAGTTGGTGGCCATGTTTGCAAATTTGAAGCCAGTGCCTGGACAGTAAGTTCTTCTTTCAGCCACAGCATGTGAGCACACAGAACATCGGTGAGGTCCACCCAGAACCGCTAATGTTTGGTTAAATCTCCACCATTTTCTTAGCTCCTTTTGGTGTGTTCACTTTTGACATGATCATACGCTGTCCATACTTTTTACAGTCTTTGTTTTACAGGGTAATTGAGCATTATTTGTGACTTTAGTGTTGAACAGTAATGAAGCATCATAGCTTATGCTGAAAACAACAGTCTGGCAGGTGGGTGCATGTTGGAGGAAGCCTGCACGTTATGGTGCGTGTATATTAGAGTATGTATGTGTGTGTGACTGTGTATGTGTGGGTGTGTCTGGCTGTGTGTGTGTATGAGTAACATACTCCATCCTTTGTCCCTCTAAGAGGCAGCAGCCTCATACTGTTGTCAGTGACCCCCTCCTCACATCTCACTGCACTAGCGTGTGTTTGTGATTAAAAGTGATGTAGTGGGGGGATGCAGTCGTGTGTGCTGGGGTAACAGTGTTGTGTTGGGGGTAACAGTGTTGTGTTGGGGTAACAGTGTTGTGTTGGGGGTAACAGTGTTGTGCTGGGGATGGGTGGGTTTTAAGTGGTATGTTGAGTAGTAACAGCAATATGTAGCGCTGACATGAGTACACGCTGTCCATGCTTTTAACAGTCATTGTTTGCATTAGGGTGTGTGTATATTAGGGTATGTGTGTGTGTGTGTGTGTGTGTGTTAGTAACACTCCCCCCGTGTCCCCCTGAGAGGCGGCAGCCTCATTCGGATGTCATTGTGAGTCAGAGACAGTAGCTGGTGCTGGAGACCCTGGGTGGGACAGACATGACCCTGTGTGTTAGGAGTGTGTGTGTGTGTGTGTGTGTGTGTGTGTGACTGGCACTGGCCCTGTGTGTTAGGAGTGAGTGTGTGTGTGTGTGTGTGTGTCTGGCACTGGCCCTGTGTGTTAGAAGTCTGTGTGTGTGAGAGAGAGGGCTGCTGAATGTCTAACTGTGTGTTGTAAGTGAGATGGAGATGGGGAGACTCTAGAGGCTGTGTGTGTGTGTGTGTGTGTGTGTGTGTGTGTGTGTGTGTGGGTGGGTGTGTGTTTGTGTGAGTGTGTATGTGGTAAGGATGCACGTTTGGGAATGTGTCAGTGAATGTGTCTCCCCTCTCCTCTCCCTCTAAGAGCTGTAGCTGAAGATACTCCACGCTGCCCCCTGTGGGCTCCTGAAGGTCTGACTATCTGGAGACTTGGTGTGTGTGTGTGTGTGTGTGTGTGTGTGTGTGTGTGTGTGTGTGTGTGTGTGTGTGTGTGTGTGTGTGTGTGTGTGTGTGTGTGTGTGTTTGCGTGTGTGTCTGTTTATGTCAATAAATATGTACATGTGTGTTTGTGTCAGAGTGTGTGGATGGCATTCAAAGCAGGGCCAAAGTAGGACTCTCTACCAAGTGGATATTAAATATTTAGAGTATGAGTATGTTTGAATGTGTTAAATTTGTGAGTATGTTAAATGTACATGTTAAATGAGTAAGTATGTTAAATGTGTGAGTATGTTAAATGAGTATGTTGAATGAGTATGAGTGCATGTGAGTGAGTGTGACTGCCTGTGTGGCAGAGTCTACACTCATCCCATCCATGACAGATTTGACTCCTCACAAGTTCTGTGTAACACTGTACGGGTCACAGGTGTGTGTTTGAGTGTGAGTTTGTCTCTCTACTCTCATGCTCAGACCTGCAAGGGCAGATGCTCCTCTCTGGCCCCTTGTGTGTGTCTATGTTTGGGTGAGTGTTAATATATGCGTACATGTATGTATACACTTGTGTATGTGTGTGTGTATGCATGTGTGTGCATATGTATTTATGTATGTATGTATGTATGTATGTATGTATGTGTGTGTGTATGTATATATGTGTGTATGTGTCTGTCGGCTCTGTGTGTATGAAAGGCGCTGGAGCACCTGCTGGAGTCTTGTCCCAGCATGCAACACAGAGCTGAGCTAAGAGCAGACACAGACCAGCAGCAGCTCACACATCAGGAGACTGCAGCCATGTCAAGTGTGTTTGTATTAATTAATGTAAGGCATCAATGGTTGGTCAAAGATCAGCATATAGACAGCGAGAGAGATGGAACAAAACCATATGAATGGGATGTGGGCAGATTGTAAATGTTTGGTTTAAAATTTGTGTCATCAAGCAAATTCAATTTTAGTTGAATACAGGTGTTGCATTTAAAAGCCTGTACACAAAAATTGAGCCAACTGATGTATTTCTTTTTTGTTAGAACTTACAAGGCGTGACTTGAAAGTTAGAACTATTTGATGTTAAGACCACAATAAACTAAATCTGTATTTTCATTTCACTAGAGCCCACAGTTCACAGTTACTGATTGTGGTGTGCTTATTCTGAGAACAGGTCACTGGCCATATTTTTGGTTAATATCTATTCTTATGATGACAAACTAATGACCCCACAACGTATTCAATAGTTTACCAAGCTTTAAGGTTGTTCAGTATAATGTGTAACTTAAAATTGGTGCCAACTTTACCTTTGTATTGATTTTAGTTCATAAACTGAGGATATGCATGTGACAGTTTCTCTAATGCACTCACTTTATGGGGCACTGATTTTGTATTGATTCAGCCCTGAATATGAAAAGGCTAACTTTAGAGGATGCACATGCCTCTGCTAATAACTGGGCATGTTAGTAGTATGGTACTCACTCTCATTGGTGGTCCTCATATAACTTTAATAGGCTGTTAAAGTTATATGAATAGAGGTGTTAGCAAATTAAACAATATGAGAGTGATCTGCTAGGGTAGAAACCAATCATATGATTACTGTCTCTTTTTATGCGATGGCACACATACGTCATATGGGTATTAATGTGTCATCATCGCCCTTTCATGTGTGGTCCTGTGTGAGAGGATGTGCAGCTCTACTTTGAAACTCAGCAGGGGCTCTTGTAGCCGTTTGGCCCTGCTCAGTTTCAGAACTGTCTCTGTGTAAGAATGTCAACTAGCTCTATACTGGACTAGATTCTTGTTGTTGTTTGTTTGTCATGTGTGTGTGTTTGAGATACTTTGCACTGATTCTTTTGCATTGATTCTCGTTGCTGTTTCCTCATCATTTGTGTGAGGCTGTGCTGGCCATTAGTGTGTGTGAGCATCTCTCCACTCTCCATCCTGTCCAACAAATTCTGTGAAACTGTCCACTCAACTCTGTGCTCGCCCTCTGTGTGTGGTCTGTCATGTGTGTGAGTGTGACTGTGTGTGTGGGAGACTTATCGCTTATCCCATCTGTGTGACCGACTTGACTCCTCACAAGCCCTGTGTAATAGTGTATGGGTCAAAGGGCTGTGTGTGTGTGTGTGTGTGTGTGTGCTCATTCTCAGATGCAAGGGCAGCTGCTCCTCTCTGGTGTATCTGTGTGTTTGGGTGTCTGTGAATATGTGTACAGGTGTGTACATGCTTGCATGCATGTGTGTGTCATAGGTAAAGGTCATCCAAAGTGTTTAAAGAGACAACCTGCATCAACTGGGAATCAAACCTAACCAATCATAAAGGTAACCACTGCACCACCACACCCTAGGACACCTGTGTGGGACACATTTCTGGAGAGATGTTCTGAGCCCATCTGAGCTGAAAAAATGTATCTTGGTTCAATCTGATCAAAGAATGTGCTCCCAATATTCATCAGGTTTCATTCCATGTTCTTTAGCAAAGTTGAATCTTGCAGTTTTGTGCCAAAGAGCTGTTTAGCTCAGAGGGGATCCATATGTTTGCTGTGAACCTGAACAGGATGTATTACACAGTGAATACATAGTCCTGACAGTGAAGCACTTTGGGGGGCTACAGGGTGCATAGGCTTTGTATCGCAGCTTTTATTTCCTTCACTTTATTTTGGGTTTATATTTCTGGAGGGCTTTCCCACAACAACCTCCTCACTTAACGTAAAATGGGCTTCAACCACACACCCCTTACCCCAGGTAGCCTGAAGGAAGATAACCTGTGTGAAATGCATGAAATGTGAATGAAAGAGTGCTGGACGAGTGCTTCATGCCATTTCCTGAAATGTAGTGGCCAAACATTTATAGTGAGCAGGAATGATGTTCCAAAGTGGTCCAAACTGTATGTTACTAAGAACTAAATAAAAAAATGATTGAGGTCTTGAGAGAAGAGTTTCATCTGAAGGCCTTAGCAAAGTCTACAAGCATGTTGCACCTGAAACTGGCAGCCAAAATGCTCAAAGGTAATTAAATCTGCAATTTGGGGAATGGATGATTCTTTGAAGAATATAAAGTTTGATGAATAGAACAATTTGATGAAGTCAAAATAATGTTATGGTATTATCAATGTATTGACAAATATGTATGATCAATTTAATGCTGCAATGGTGAATGAAAGTATAATTTTCTATGAAAGAATAATGATCTAGCTTGTGTTTGTAAATTGTAAAAATGTACCACTCAAATCTGGAAGCTCAAATCATGCTGTTTGTGTCTCTGTTTGCTCTGTGCATGTTTTTAACCTTATCAGTGACTGATATGAAATATAGCTTTCGTCTTGATTATCCAATAATTTTTAAATGGTTTACCTTTTATCCACGACAATGATCATGGGATTTTCGTACAACCCCAGAGTAAATCTTCCATATTTACATCAGTATTGAAAGACTGTCTCTGCTTAGTTTCTAACACTGCTGAAAAACAGACTCATGCACTGCATGTTGTAGTACACCTCTCTTGGCCACACTCTGGCTGACTCTTAACTCTCTGTTGACTCAATTATCTTTGAAAGACTAGAAAGACGGGAAAGAAGAGCAGAAATAATTTGATGAAAACGTACCTTCAGTCTGGTTGAAGCGGGATTTGGCAACAACTACGTTGTTTTTAAATGATGCCTCAGTTCCAACAGCTTTTTCAGTTTCCTGGTTCCAGTAATCAGAGTCTACTGCAGCAGCCATCCACTTTGCTTTTGGGACTAGTCTCTTTGTGATGCTGTCATAGGAGACAGTCTGTTGGCCATCCACAACACTAACAATTATAAACTCTGGAAAGTTTGGGATGCCAGACGTGGCAGTATAGAAATGTTGCATAGTGTGGGTCACTGAAAGAGAAAAAAGGTCCATCGTGAGACAATTTTCCTGTGAAACCTGTGTAATAATATTCGCACATTATCTACCATTTTTACCATATTACAGTGCCTTGCAAAAGTGTTCAACCCCCTGAAAGTTATCATCTTCAAAAATAGAATAGATACTTACAAATATTTTCAGTATTTTTATTGCAAACATTTCATGTATTCTCTAGTATATCTCCAAAGGCAAAATAAATGATTTGTCTGTGAACATTGAAAGTAAACAATTATACAAATTAGTATTCAAACCCCTGTGCATCTGAGCTCTATATGGCAAGTTATTCAAAACTGATACAGAGGTGCCACTTAAAGTAGATATCGCTTTCTGGAGATAAAAATCACTCAGGTCATAAGCAAGGTTATGAGGAAAAGACCGCAAGAAAGTGTTTAGATGTCCAATTGAGCACTACTGGATCCATAAGAAGAAAGTTGCATCACACCCCCTACACTTTGTAGAAAAGGCTGACCCCCCAAATGAAGCATTAGAGGAAGAAATAAACTGGTGAGGGATGCCACCAAAGTCCACTCATCACCCTGAAAAATGGAGTTCAGTGGCAGGAGTTGGAGTGCAGGTGTAGGAGTCAACACTCTAAAGCAGGGGTCTTCAACCGGGGGTCCGCGGAGGTACTGCAGGGGGTCCGCCAAATTATTTCATCTGAAGCATTTTTCCCTCTTCCAAAAATTAAAAACGTCCAATAGGCTACATAAACATAAACAGATCGTAACAATTGCTTTCTATTCGTTTATAAAATAATACATAGGCTACCCATGAATCTTCACGCGATCATTTGATTACCATGGCAACATATGCACTTTTAGCTACATTTTGCTATCTGGTGCCAAAACACGTTACCTGCCATAACCATACAATTTAAAAGTTTTGTAATTTCTCGGAACAAAAGCTCCACGTCATACAGCACTGATGGCGGTTCAGATGATCTACCTTCAGAGGATGCCAACATGCCTTAATACCCAAAAACGCAAACTGTAGAAAACACGTAAATATTCAAGTAATTATCTGAAGTTTGGCTTCACCTACAAAGAGACCGATGGTGACAAACTACCAGTGTGCGTGGTTTGCTCTCCCGTGCTATCAAACGAAAGTATGAAGCCATCAAAGCTGCAACGACACTTAGAGACAACCCATGCTCACTTGAAAGAAACAAACATTTAATATTTCCCGTTTAAAATCTTTTGAGGGCCAGCAGACAATCAGCCACAGTTGGCGAGCTAGCTTTAAAACCCTCTTATCAAGTTGCATTACGTGTCGCTCAGACCAAAACGCCATACATAATTGCGGAAAGTTTAATATTGCCAGCAGCTAGTAATATGTGAAAAACGACGTTTGGAAAGGAGGAGTACGTGAAAAAAACTGAAAAGCATCCCTTTGCTTTTTTCCCCTTTCAATTGATGAATTGGCAGCTGATGTGAGGGCACAACTAGTCGCGAAACTCCCGAAAGCAGATTATTTTGCACTACAATTAGATGAATCCACAGACATGTCAAACGACCCTGTTTTTAGCGTTTGTGTGGTTGTCTACCAAAATGAGACGCAGGAGGAATTTATATTCTGTAAGCAGCTGCATGGACGTACAAAAGAGTTCAGAGACTTTCAAAGTGATCGACAATTTTTTCCGTGAACATGATATACCCTGGCCAAAATGTGTCGCGATGTGCACAGACGGTGCAAGAGCCATGTGTGACGCACTGAATGCTTCATAGGGAGAATCTTGATGCCAAAGACATGAGTGATGAATTGTCAAACGTCAGGCCTCTCACTAGGTATGAGATATTTCATCCATACTTAAGCTTCTCAAGCTACTCAATTCTTTGTCCCCCCCTCATTGAATACAGAGTAATGGCTAACTGTAAGGGAGAAAAAAAATCATAAAATTATAAACAGAATAAATTGAAACGAGTTGTGTGTTACAAATTATGTATCATTATGTTCAAACATGTGTAGGGGAGTGTGTTTGTGTGTTTGTGTGTGTGTGTGTGTGTTTGTGTGTGTGTGTGTGTGTGTGTGTGTTTGTGTGTGTGTGTGTGTGTGTGTGTGTGTGTGTGGCTGACACTTAGTTCCAGATAAAATATATGAATATCAGGCCTAAATTTGGGGCGGCGGGGGTGGGGGTCCCTGCTCAGTGTCTCTCTCAGCCAAGGGGTCCTTGGGCTGAAAAAGGTTGAAGACCCCTGCTCTAAAGAGCTCTACAAAACACTGGGCTCTATGGGAGGATGGCTAAAGAAGGCATTGTTTAAGAAGATCCACATTAAAGCATTTATGGAAGTTGCTTAAGATACGAGAAAAGGTTTTATGTCCAGATGATACCAAAATAGAGCATTTTAGCCAAACTGTCAAAGCGCTACATATGGCGTAAATCCAGTGGTGGAGGAAGTACTGCAGTTTAGTACTTAAGTAAAAGTACAAGTACCCAGGAGGATAAAAGTAAAAGTAAAAGTAAAAGTACTACATCAACAATCCTACTTAAGTAAAAGTAAAAAGTACTTACTTTTAAATTTACTTTAAGTATTAAAAGTAAAAGTACTCACGCAATGGGTTGTCTCTCAATGTCTAGGCTGTGCCATTTTGATAAAGAAATAGCTACTGGTAATAAATGCCTCTACAGATGTCACTACTAGTAATAATTATAAGCAACAACATTTGTTAATTGGAAAGGTTGGTGTACTTATTGTGCCTACCATCTGTAATACTGTTCACACTATATCTTACAATTCTGCGGATGACAAGTTATCTACCAGGGATTATTTGCAAAGTTAATACCATTAAGCCAAACCAATAAAGACACCATGTGATATCTTTAAATCTTTTAATTAATTGTAAAGGTGTAAAGCAGGGAAACATGGAACATGAAAAACAAATGTGATTGTAAAACTGGACAGAACAAGGCACGCTAGCTTGACATACCTAACCTACCAGCTTTATCTTACCACTACGTTAAATATATAATGAAGGTCCAATCATGGTTTTTTTGATGCTATTGCTGTATGTCAACATACATTTCGCTAGATAACATTATAATATCATGTCAGTAAACGAATTAAATACATATATCAATATTCAATAGTCAGGGACATTAACTTAGCATAGCAATCACTCTGCTTACCTCGATATGCTACTTTAAATTTGAGGGCGAATTATTGAAGGCTAGCAACTCCTTTTTTTGAGGGAGACAGGAAACGCATTGAAACCTCCAGGAGTCATTATTGGGGCCTTTAAACTCGAACATATCTTTTAAATAGGGCCAAGGGTGGCTCATATCAGAGGGCTCAGTTCAGGCCGACTCTGGATCCATGTTGAATAGGCAGTAATCAGGCTGAATGTTCAACTATAACAGGCAAAGCTACCGCTAGTGCTGCTGCCAAATGCGCACTCTGATATCATTGGAGTTGATAGAGCCACCTGATTGGTTTAAACTTCCAAAACAGCAACGCAATCCATAGTTTTGTGTAGGCAACATTTTGGCGAAACTATGTTCATAAAATGTAACGAGTAACAGCACATATTGTAGAAATGTAGCGGAGTAAAAGTATAGATAATAGCAAAAAAATGTAATGGAGTAAAAGTAAAAAGTATGCACTATTATTTTGACTTAAGTAAAGTACAGATACGTACAAATTTACTTAAGTAAAGTAACGAAGTAAAAATACTTCGTTACATTCCACCACTGCGTAAATCCAACATTGTCAATGCCTCTGTTACACCAGCGCTGAGCCCTGCTCCTGCCACGCCCCCTCCTGGTTCAACTCACTTGCCTCAGTCACCTTTCCGGTCTCCTGATTTCCTGATTACCAGCACCTGTCACATTCTCCACTATATAAACTCCTCACTCCCCTCACTTCCCTGTCTGGCCTTGTTTCAGAACGACTAATTCCAGAAGAGTCAAGCTCCGGACTATTCCACTTCCTGCGATCATTCCTGTCTCCTTCCCCGATTTACAGGTCACTTTATCTCCCCATGTTCTCTTCCTAGCTCAAGTGTTTTCATACTTGGTTTTCCTAGTTCGCGTGATTACTCAGTTTTCCTTCGTTTGCTCTAAAACTCTTGAGCGTTTTGTTTTGTTGGACAGTGAACTTCTGAGCTTTGTACTAGTGGACAATATCTTCTTTGCGTTAATTACCAGTTTACTTTTGTGTTCCCCCCGTTATTTCCCCTGTTCCCGCCTGTGCTGGCTGTTTCCAATAAACTCTGTCCACTGATGTCTCTGTGTCGCCTGAAGTCTGTGACGGCCTCAGAAACACCATCCCTATACTGAAATATGGCATTAGTAATGCCATGGTGTGGGGATATTTCTAATCTGTACGAACTGGGAAACTTGAAGGAAAAATTAATACAAAAAAGTTCTACTCAAAATCACAGGACAATCAAAGGACATGTTGTAGTGTGTTGGAACGCTTTGTTGCACCAAGTTGCTGGTTTCAAGTTGTTGCAGCTCCTCTCGTCGCAAATCTTTAGTCTGAACCGACCTGAACGCAACACTGGAGTGGATCAAAACCAGTAACATGAATGTTCTAGGATGGCTCAGTCAAAGCCCTGATCAGAATCCAACTGAGAATCTGTGGCACTATAGTCCAGGAGCCCCATCCCACCAATCGAGATGATCTATATCAATTCTACTAAGAAGAATGAGGACAAACACGATGAGCAAAGCTGGTACTTTCCCACTTCAAAAGCAGCAAAGGCATTCCCTACCCAGGGTTAATATATAGGGGTTGAATACTTTTGCAAGCAGAATATTTTAGTTTTTAATTTGTTTATTTTTCATTTTAGTATAAAATGACTTATTTTGACGTTAGAAATAAATAAAGCTTAAGCGTTCACAATGAAAATTGTAAATAATAAATGGTGATGACTTGCAGAGGTGTTGAATACTTTTGCAAGGAACTATACATTCAGGTTTAAATTCAATTTCATTTCAAAACATTCACAGAAAATTACACAATACAATACAATTCGCTTAAAACACATCTTTGTACTTCATTTGTAAAATGTAATATACACTTCAATTTTGCAATTTGTAGCTAAATGTGCAAATTTGTTAGTCTTTGTTGACACTCCGTTTTCCGCAGTGAATCATACATATGAAATTCAGAAGATAAAATAATCCATCAATTCTACCTATCAATATGTGCACAACACATGGGGCAGCAGATAACATCAGGTCTGCAATTAACTATTTTGGTATCTGATATTTTGATGTTTTAGCTCAATCTCTCAATCTGTTTTCAATGAATCCATTAGTTGGATAGTTTGAAAAAAATCCATTATAATTTATATATTTTTAAGATTAAACATTTATGTATTAAATACAATCTGTAGTGCTCATTTGCACACTTAAAAATCATTAAGCAAACCTGTAATACTGAATACTGTAGGGATGCACCGATACCGATACCAGTATCGGTATCGGTGCCGATACTTCGTTAAAATACTCGTACTCGTTTTGAATTGCCGATACCAAGCACCGATACCACTCATCAGTATTTCACTGCATCAAACTGGCCGGGCTATGCTGACACAAAATGTGATTTATTGTCCTACCTGTCCTACCACTCTCTGCCAGACTAGTAAGTAGCTTATTTGCCGTCTTGTGTTGCATTTGCTTGATGTTTGACTGTGTTAGGAAAGTTTGTCATAGTGTCAAAGTATTTCAGTATACAGGTTTCGCTAAATTTAGCTGCTAACATCTCGTTAGCGATTAGCAATTCCGTTCTGCTGCCTTAACGGCGATTTGGGCTCATTTTAAGATAAATGACGACGACAGGAGTAAGGCACAGTGTAAGATCTGCACTGCTACGTTGTCGAGGGGCGGAAAGGAAAGTACTTTGTTTAACACAAGCAATTTGATTAAACATCTGAACACACACTATAGTGCTAAGTACATAGAGTTCACTGATGCTAGTGGCGCAAGACCGAAGCAACCTATCTTAACTGACGTCTTGCAAAAGAAAAAAACGCGCACGCACACACAGAGAGAGAGAGGTAGAGAGAAAGACTGTGCCACATAGGTTAAGTGATTGTTTGTGTACTTGAGCAGGAGATTCTTCTGATCCTTTTGTAACTGAAATGTGCTCTTGTGCTAATCCAGTAATAGTTCTGTTCACTTTTTGTTAAGCAGACTGTGTTGTTAACTATGCAGCAAATTGAATTGCCTTTATCTGGTTATATTTGCATTTTGTCTAATGTGATGATATTGTCTGTTTGAATGCTTTTTTTGTGTGTTAAAACCAGAAAGCTCTGTTTATTTTTGGCTTGGGATAGCCTTCTGTTAATTTTGTACTATAGGCTTGACATAATCTGCAGAGGATAAAATAAAATCTGCCTCCAAATTAATTGCACTTTCATGGAGACCAAATCTAAGAAGTATCGGTATCGGTACTCGGTATCGGCAAGTACACAAATAAAAATACTCGTACTCGTATCGGTTTGTAAAAAAGTGGTATCGGTGCATCCCTAGAATACTGCAACAGTGAATTCAATGCATTAATTCATCTATGAACTGATATGTATGAATGATCTATATGCGAACTGCGATCAGTGCTATCAATGCCTTCATTTATCTGGATTTGCAAGTTAAATAGAATATATACAAGACATAAAGTATGCACTTCACATGTCTGGAATTGGGCTTGCCCCGCAGTTTCATTTCTGGGTAAAATATTTAAAAATATATTATTATTGTTTTTGTTGTTGCTATTATTGTTATTGTTATTTTTTTTAATATATCAGGGGTACGTTCGTCGTAGGATTGAAGCTAAGTTAATCAATTGGCCTTTTAGCCCGTTAAGATTAGCGAGCTGATTGAGAACAGCAAATATCGGTTCGTTAACGGCTGACCCGCATCCTAATCATGTGGTTAATTTCAAGCAGGCTAAAGTTATCATGGCATTTGCGCGTGCACGTCCTACTTCAAAAGGCAGGAAAGGTCGATCACCAAAACCATGATTTTCTAACGGTATAATGGTTCTAAACTCAAAGAAAAGGGCTCTTTTTTTCTCCGCTGGCGAGTAGGAGATGAACATGAACGCTTATGAAGAATACAAGACCATAATCATGGCAAAATTCAACACCACCACTGCTGTGAGAGCAAGGTGTGTTGGGATGTTTATAGGGTGATATCTATGTATGAATACCTGACAGCAAGTGTCAGCTGGTGCAGAGGTTACCTCTACCGGTTTGAATCTGCATGGTTGCTAGTTCAAATCCCCTCACCTCCTTCCTCGATGTAGTTTTACATTTCCTTGGAAGTCGTTTTGAATAAAAGCGTCTGTTAAATGACTAAATGTATTAATAACAAATACAATAAATTGAAGCAGTGAAAATAAATTGTCTGTATTTCTCTCTATTCTTATCATGAGTCCACCGTAATCATTTTCTACAATAATGATATGCTATGGTGTACTAATAACACAATAATTATGAGTGCTTTGTTCTCCGCATCACCGACACTACAAAAATGTACCACTCGCAAAAAAGCGCAAGACAGTCAATGTGGTGTTTGCAATAAATTACTCGAGAAGGTCTTGTAAATTAATGATTCCTTTTCGGCTGAATCGGTAGCGCTCATACACGAATAATGGATCTTGGCGATCGCAAAGAACTCTCTCCCTCCGCTAATCTAACTCTAATATCAGTCCTTGGTCAATGGGATCCCTCCTTTTTCCGGGGGTGTGGCAAGCTTATCCAGCTACACTTAAGTTAGCCTGCCCTGGAGCAGGTTAGTGCTAATCGATATGTAACTATGGTGATTTATCAAAAGTTGCTTCCACGAACCAAAAAGAGGGGCGTTTTTTATCTTAGCCTGAAAATTAGCTCGCTAAACCGTTTAGCGAGCTACGACGAATACCCCCCTGGAAACACTATTCATCTCTCCAAGAGAGACACGCCTACTAGGCCCATGGTCATCAGTCTCTAGGTAGAACTTCTGTACCCAGGTTTGTAAAATACAATGAAACTACATGGTATCTTTCACTTTGACACACACAATTATTCATGGCGATCAAACAGTATAGAAAAGTGAAAATAATTAAGGTTACAGGTTAGCACGATGACAATTCAGATAATGTCATAACTCTTTACTCTGTCAAATTGTCTCACACACACTTATCCTTAGCCTTAACTGCAGTAGTATAACCTCAGGCATTTAAGCGATAATAACCCGTAAAATTCTAGCATAACCAACACATTGCCATGCGGTAGACCAAATCCCTGGTGTGTAAAATACTCTTAAAGAGTTACATTACTACAAGACGCGCAAACACCAGAAAGCTTAACAGCCTACCGATACGTCAGATTTAACCTAACAGAATAATATCTGTAACTATCAAACTCTTCATGGAGTTTACGCGGGTGACTTTCAAATCAAGCAAGCTGAAATCTTCACAGGTTTTTATCTTCCAAAATATTACGAACCCTCTACCAAATCTCCACGGCACAAAGGGACAACAAACAAAAACCCAAACGAGAGCTTTATACGAAAATAAAAACAGCAAACTAACCTCCTGAAGCAACATGGAAACAGCATAGGACTACCAAAAGCGTTGCGGTCGTCATATTTGTCTTCATCAGATCACAGAGTGATAATGTTTTTTATTTTCCTCCCGACTAGACGATACTGCTCCTTCAAACTCCTTGAAGCAACTGACATATAACGACGGCGCTCAGAATGAATAAATAATAGTAGGCTGACATGCCACCAATTAGAATTTCTGGAAAGGAGACTGACACCCAATGCCATTTTAGAACAGTGCAGGCGTCATCTGTTCTGTGGCAGAAGTAGTTCTGTAAGGTTAGATTTGGAAACCGAAAGTATAATCTGCAGCAAACGATGTGTTAGGTAGGACCATAGCGGGGTAATTTGCTGTCTAAATGGGTGAAAAAAGACTGTGGAACCATCTTTGCTTCAGCTTAAATATGATGGTGTCATTTATTCATTGATTTGTAAGATGTCCAGTAACCCAGATGTATACAAAGGAGGATTTTGCCCCAATATACCAAACCAAAAACTGCACAGTGAGAAAGACCTCCCATTGTTGAAATTTCATGTTTTTGACCAATACCTCCATGGTTTTGACAAAGACGTATTTTGAATGATTATATGATATGATTTTAGATTCATTCAAACAAGTCAATGGACAAAAATATGTCTTGTGAAGAACTCCTGCAGCTCAACTGGTAGGAGAAATCATGAGTAAAGCAAGGTCATAGGTTTGATACCCAAGGAGTACAAATACTAATGAATTACATATACTGTTTATGTCAATTCAGATGAGTTTCTGCTAAATGAAAAATGTAATGGACTATTGGAAGACAAGAATCTTAATATCACTGGCAAGGACAACATAATTCTGAGTAGGTGAACATGCTCTGTTTGTATTTCTAGTTGTAAACCTTTTGGATCACAGCCTTAAATTGATGAAATGGACATTGGTGTGATGCTTTGAGAAACACTTCAGTCGAGGTCTTGAAAATTTTAAATATCAAAAACATTTAAACCACCCATGGCTTAATACATTAAAAAGTGATTGAGGCTGAAATTGATCACTTTTGTACATTTTGATGAAGCCTCATTTCAAGATGTAATCTGCTGACCAAAGCTGCATCAAGCTGAGTTATGTTTGTCACTATCATATTGCAACACTAATGTGTTCCAACAGGAAGAAAGCCATCTAATCACAAAAGCATGGGGGGGGGGGGGCACTGTGGCGCAAACAGTAGCCCCGACCACATTCGGGCTTGACGCCCATGGAGGACAGAAGCTTCCACCACTTACTGCAAAAATTATACTGGAAAACATTGAGTTTATTTTTACCATTTATGCACTGGTTGGTGAACGTTATATGTCAGGATCCTGGTGCAAAATCAGGTAGTATGTTGAGTGATCAGTGCTCTACCTGGAGCTAGAGATGAGCGAGGGAGACGTAAGGCAAGGCCATTGCATGTAGGCTGATGGTTACAACAGAAAAGGGTTAGTCAAAAACATACATCTTCACCTAATTTATTTCAAGGTATGAATACCAATGAGACACATAAACTGCCCTTGACCCTGAGCACTACTTCAAATCACCATGTGACCAGTGACCCCATACGGTAGGGTAATCGATTTCAATGAGTCAGTTCATGGAAAGCCCCTGAAACAAGGCCTTGTTGTTTGTTGCATTACAGCCCCACCTACAGGTCATCTACTACATGAACAGTATATAGAGAGTGAAATAGACATCTCACTGAAAGGGATACCAACTTATTTTTTTATCAAGCACAATAGCAAATTCTCAAATAGCAAACAAGAGTTGAGTTTAAAAAAACTAAAAATACAAATCACACGATGTGTACCTTGTGAAAGGGTCATCTTCATTGTGCTGCGCTTTGAAGGTTGGCACATAAACAAGGAAGTGAGACTGGTTGATACAGGAATAGATGCCACTGCGCACATGGCATGTGTTATATAACCTGGCCAGCCTACGGTCTTCAGAGTTACAGGAATGTTGTATGGTCACCCTAATCACAGAAACAATGTAGTAAATAACCTAATATCTCTATGGACACTGTTGGTACAATGTTACATTGTATATTATTTGGTATATGTAGTATATAACACAGTCTAAGTTGTTTTGGTATGATTACTTGCATGTGACATTGAGAGGTTTGGCTGCTGTGGGAAGTCCCCAACCAATAGCACAAGGAATGTAACATCTTGCCATATGTATAACTGAATATATAGAAACATAAACTGTGTAATTTCTTTGGCTTGAAGTCTTGTCTGTGTATCTTTTATTTATTACAAAAGGGGAAATGATACAGAGAAGAATGGTTTGATGGCATCTGGTACAATAATAATCTCAACAGTTTCAACTCCTGTAACATAGTGTATACAACAGGCAGTTGGATTCACTGTAAGTTAAACAGAATCATGGCAGTGGTAATAATGACAATAAAAGTCTGCAAACCTTACCCTCCACTTATTCAGACCACTAAAGGTGAAGATAAAGACTATACCCAATTTCTTGGCATGCACCTTCCCTGTAAAGTTGTTATAATGACAGCCCCTGGGGTAATAATATATGATGCCATTTTGTGGCACATGGTACCTAACCTTTCTTGACAGAAAAAAAATTCCCCTGAAATACATCAGTATGAATAACATAAGTATGAATAATATGATGTTCTTCCACTCTTTCTTCTGTACAACTGTGAAAGCAGTTCAAATATGAATGATCTTGAGAACAAAATGAGATGTTAGTACATCGCTCCACAAAGCACTCACACAGTGGTTTGAGACTGGTTACACTTTCTTTGGAGTTTCATCGAGGGAAGGAAAGAAATAGGCTTTGGCTTTGACATATGATAACTTTCCTTACCATAATAAATAAACACTTAGTATCACAATATAATTTTTCATATAAAACATAACACACAAAATTTGTTTGGTATATAATCACAAAATGGCAAACATGACCATGTACACAAATATCCTTACCTTACAGGAACAAAAACCCGGAACACAGAAGAGAAACATTGGGGATTTTTTTCTTAATTAAAACACATTTTGATAAATAATACTCAGAAAGGTGTCCATAATCTTGACACCTACCAGAATTAAAATTCTTGTTTTTCCACTAGAGGAACCAAGCATTGCATCCAACCAACAACAACAAAAAATGACCAAGAACAATCGGGCCTGTCACGAGTTGGGACATTGTTTGGCCTCTAGAGGCCGCAAAAGACTCTCATCTGTTGATAACTTCCTGCCTTTGTTTGTTTTCCCGTAATTTTCTGTTTCCACCTGCTTGTTAGTTTGTCACATGACCAATCAGCCTAGTATTTATACCTGTCCCCTTGTCAAACTCATTACGGAGTGTAAGTGATCTGTGTACCTTGGTTCACCACACTGAAGCTACCTCTTGTTCTCCCATAAGCCCTTTTCCTAAGATCTCCACTTGGGTCCTACCTTTGCTCAGCGTGATACTGGTTCAGCAATCCAACGGCCGGGGTTCAATCCATGATTCCGGCCTGACAGGGCCAATGGGAGCGGATTTTGTGTAAGTTGTGTATGAAAATATAACCAATGAATTAAGTCACAACACTTATTGACTTGGCTGTGAGATCTGTTATAAAATCTTTCATGTCATAGTCTAGTCTAAACCCACCTGTCACATGATGAGATGTGGCTCACCTGGATGACTTGAGAATAGATCCACTCGTGTGCGCTCCCTCACAGGTGTACTGGCTCTTCTTCCTGTACATCTCCCCAGTCCACGTGTGGCTGCATCTGCTCTCCATTGCTCTTCCAGGTGATCATCACTCCCTCAGGGGAAACACCTTTAGCAGGGCCCACCACTGTACAGTCTTTCAGGGGGGGCTGGAAGAACAGGGGAGAAAGATATAAAAAAAGAGGGCAAAGGCAATATAGCATCTTCGACCAGAGCTAGGTCAACTCAGAGAATAACAACAGAACTATAAAGTTTGTGTGCCTAGGGGTTGTCTGACTCAGTGGCTGCCATGATTCAGAGTGCTGGAGAGCTGTAGGCCTAATGTTAGAATATTTGCAAAAGATGTTTGATAAGAGTAAAGCTTAATTGATACTCAAAGTGTATTTCCAGTTGGCATATTGGCATTGATTGGAAAACCCCAGTGAACCACCCACTAGATGTGTCATGGCTTGTGTGAGGAACCTCATGAACCTCTGATGTCCCTATGGGAACTGCTGGTGGTTTTATGTGCACACACAGAGCATCTAACCACAGTTCACAGGGACCAGATCTAACACTGCGTAGAGTTCACAGGGACCAGATCTAACACTGCGTGGAGTTCACAGGGACCAGATCTAACACTGCGTGGAGTTCACAGCCTTTCAGAGCGTTATGTGGTCAGTGCTGTAAGAGGATGAGGCGGTACCAGTCATTCCCATAGACATACTGTATATCTATCTATCTAAATTTATATATGTCTATGGTCATTCCTATTTGAGCAGTCCTGAGGGGGAGGGGAGGGGGGCATATGGGAGAGTGATTAACACCTTCTCAGCCGTTCAGTGTGAGTGGGAAGTGATTTGATTGGTTCGGTGCTTCCAGCATGTCTCATGTGTTATGTCTGGTCACTGCTAATGGAATCCTGGTTACAATTTTAACCCAGTTTTCTCAATGCTGCTCTTGGCCCCCCTGCTCAGCATGTTTTCTATGTGATAGAATTAATTTCAAAACACTGTTAATGACTTAAGAATGTATTAATAAAGTGCCTTGTATTAATAATTACCTTGTATGAATCATGTGCTTATGTAAGCAGGAACATGGCTTTGTTTTTCTGTGTGTGTTTAACTTAGATTATTAGGTGTTGACGCCACTTGATCTGCCTATGTGTAAGATACCTACAGTATATGCATAAGAGAAGGAACCTTTTGTCCATGTTGGAGTCCGGGTAACTTGAGTGAATTTTCACCTAACACTCTGGTTCCCTGCTCTGCACACTCAGCTAATCAACAGCATTCCATGGAGTGGGGATACATCAGAGATCTTTAGTGCGGTTGGGGCCCAGGAGCAGGACTGAGGGCTGATACTACACTGTAAAGGTGTGTAACACTATGAAGAGTATCATCATAAGTAATTTCTGTAAATTGTGATATGTCTGAATTAGCTAATGTTTCTTCACAGCTGGGTAGCTCTTGTGGTAAATATACAGTAATGCCACATCAGTTTGGGCCTATTGGCCCACGGTATTGTGTGGGTAAAATGTGTCAATGCAAAATTATGAAAAGATGACAGTGAAAGTCATAGGAATGACATAAAATAAGCAAATTTGAGTAATAAAAAAAAAACAGATCTGTCATTGCTGACATTTCCAGTTTATACCTGTTGATGTTCTTCACCAGGGTAGTTGCAGAACGAACAAGGGGGTCTTCCCCCAGCTAAACACAGACATTAAAAGCACACTGACATGTTAACTGACACATGACAAATAAACACTGACATGTTAACAAACTTGATTTTATCATCATCTTATATAATGGGGAGTAATTCAAGTCTGCATACCCCCAATTTAACTTCTTGGTTAGAATGCCCATTTCTTAATGCAGAGATGATATAAACTGAGGGTAGGCTGAAGACCAATATGACGTGATGGTCTTAATGTGTTCTGAGGATAATGTGTGATATTCCACACTTGTGCACATCTAGTTGGTAGTTCACAACATCAGCAATGGTCTGGGCATCAGCATCAGATCCGGACAGTGCATCTTATCATGGAGAAGGGAGAGCTTATTCATCACTCGATTCACCACTGATGAGCCTAACACAACGCCTCCATCATATTCAAGTTGGGGGATATATCAGGCGTATCCTTGAACTCTGTATATTGTAGCGTGCATGTGCTGAACAAGATTAATATGATCTGAGCGACGCCACCAAAATGCGCTGAAATAAGCTAGACCAAACTCGCAAGGTTAGTCACAACAAGAACAAGTTAACTAGATATCTTACTTCAAAATCCACTGTTAGCGTCCTCGACTCCTCCTGCGTTTGTGCAGAGAGGCATTCGCTGCAAAGCCATACTATTACACATATACGTGATTTGAGTGTTTTGTAATGTGAATAGCTTGTAAAAGCTTTAGCTCTAAAATTCAAGAAAAACCCAGACTACCTGTAATAAGGTATACCCTTCACGTCCTGATTTCATAAAGACATCTGTGAATGTATAAGCCTAAGCATTCTATTTAATTCATCATTTAAGAGCTAAAGTTCATTGATCGTGTAAGGGGCGTCAGATATTGACCATTAGTGTGTCAGTTCACTGGATTAGTTATGTGTTAAAATTTCACCTAATAACTTTGCTGGCCTAGATTATGGCAATACAAGGTATGTATGTATGATAAATACAAATACACAGGCTGATCAATCTTTATCTTATTAGCTTTGAAATAAGACAGCAGTCAGCACAGGGTCCTTTGTATGGCAGTCAGAACACATATTCAATTGTAATGATGGTCTACGTCAGGGGTTTTCAACCGGGGGTCCGTGGCCCCCTGGTGGTCCGCGACGGCATTGCAGGGGGTCCGCGACATAAGCCTATTGATCAGTTCACCATTGAATTTTTTTATTTTTATAAATTCGCTTGGATATTTCAACACATTTCAAGATTACTCTTGAATAGCGTGAAAAATATCGAAGAAATTACACTGACAGGTGCTACAGGCAGAATATGTGCGCTGGGGGAGGGGGCGTGGCGACGACGGTTAGTGATCTACCCTGATAACTGCACATATTTAAGTGTTATAGGCAGAATATCTGTGCAGGGGGAGGGGACCTGGCGGCGGCTAGCGATGTACCCTGATAATTTCACATATTTAAGTGTTATAGGCAGAATATCTGTGCGGGGGGAGGGGCCCTGGCGGCGGCGGTTACAAACATGCACGCGTGTGCAGGCACATCAGTGGGCCGCAAATTACTTTCTAGTCAGAATGGTGGACCCTGGGACAAAACCAGTTGAAAACCCCTGGTCTACGTCAAAGGTTTGTGAAGTTCAATTTAGGTTCAATCCTGTGTTTGAGGTTGAATGTCTCATTCACATGATGACTTAGACGTGAAAACGCTTGTATAGTTGTTGAAATGACTGTATGTAATATGACGTATAAAGTGTCACAAGGTCAGTCCACAGAAAGTGTATAAAAGGGGATGGATAGAAGGTATTTCTTTCCATTGGAAAAGAAATACCATTACCCTTGAAGAAACTCCATATTATCAAAAGACCTCTATAAACTCTCTTTGTGTTTAAAAAAGATTCTGTTTGGTTTGTTGGTCTCACATGTTTGCAATACTCGCCTCCACAGGAAAATCTGAGACAACCAAAGTCAGAGAGAATTTTATATTTCATTCTCCTAAGACCAACAACTGCCAAAATCATGGATATGTGTCATGCTGTGTTACTTCATGATGAAATTGAAATGTAATGTATAATGTACTGTTACACAGTGATTGGTTTTTAAACAGTGTTTTTCTACTCGTCATGGTATTTGGGAAGCTTGTCTCCAGGGACGACCACATGCTCGACTCCATCTTCTGTGATCACAACCAGGTGTACCACCCAACCGCTGTCATTATCTTTACCTATGGCCAGAGCAATCGCTAAGGAGAGAGAGGAGAGAAAAATGCATGTATTATTACTACTCCTATTATTATTATTATTATTATTATTATTATTGTGTACTCTAGGATCACATTATTTACCATATCAGCTGTCAAGCTGCTTATGCAATACTGTGGATAATTCTACCAGAAACCAACTTGATCATGTTTTTGTCAGTGTCGGAAAACACAACAAAACAAAAAAGATAATTTTACTTTTGGGCCGAAATGTCAAGAATTTGGAATAAATGTTAGTCATTTCAAAGAAAGCATGAATGATAATGCAGATGTGATTTTCCAAAGAATCCACTAAAATAAAGCCAGAAATCTCACATGATCAAAAGAATGGTATCACACATTATTTCAGTAGTACTCTTTTCGTGGGCGTCAAAGGATGTCAACAAAGTCATAGAGATAAACCCTTACCTTCTGGAGACCATGTCTGGCAGCGCTGCAGACTGTCAGTACTGGGAGAGGCTCCTGGCCAAAGAGTGCAGGTCTGTTCCAGCCTGTTTACTGCTCCTGAAGTATCTGCACAGACACCTGGGATATTCATCCTCCATCTGTATTGAGCTGTGTCAGGGCTTCTCTTCCTTCATTCTTTCATCAGGCATGTCCACAAGGATGGGGTTGGACAGGCCAGAGTGGTGTACATTTACTGAAGATTGAGGGAGGCCTTGGTCTTGTGAAATGTGAAAAAGATTATGTTATGAAAAGTTTAGCTTTCTTCAATAGCAGTCAAATGACAACACTGGACATCATGAGCATCCATGAGCTACTTTTGTAGCACGTTCTCAACTCACTTCATTCACTTCACACATTTCCTTAGCAGAGATTGAATAAAGGACAGGAACACAGCTCAAGTTCATACTGTATATGTTTGTTTTGTTACAAGGAGTTTCGGGAAAGGATACATGACAATAAGTTGGTATTTCATGGGTCTAGTGTGTTTTAGTTATGGCTCGTGCATTTCTTGATATGTTCTCATTTCACGCTGTCATTTTATGAATCTGAGCTCTAACTGTCATTCCGCTTGACCCCTAATTTCAAAATAAAGACAAAGGAACTCAACTCACTCACGACACCGTTACTCAGCAGATTCAAGCTTAATTCATGTTTGCGTTAACTATAGCTCCCCTGCATACATCTCAAGCCTAACAAAGCATCGTTGGTATGTATTCCCCGTCTTAATGTCATTATCAGAAACAATATATGTTTATGTTATCAGAACTGTACGTAATGTGAATATGTTTATGTTTATGTTAGCATTGATTCGCCTATATCTTTTGTACATTTCAGTTTTACACTTTCTATCGTCAATAAACCTATGGACTTGGAACTGTCTTCAGAGTCTTGATCTTAGGAAGAGTTTAGCTGGCAGTGTATTAGAGCACACATACCGAAGAATGTGTTCAAGTACATATTTTAATGATTGGTGGTGGATGTTTTGTAAAATGATCATGATATGTGTTGAGATGCAGGGGTAGGATTAATGCAAACCTCAAGGGGGTTCAGACTGACCCAGTCTTTATTAAATGAAACCACTACCACACCAGATCTTAAACATTTGTTGTGGTATCTATATATTTTTCTGTGTAGAACGTACGTTTCCTACAGTACACCTCAAGTATTTCATGTCTTTTAATTACTTACATTTAAATCTAGGAATCAATTAGCCATTTCAGAATTAGTCTTTTTTTTTTTAAGAACAGAAAAAAGTTTAACTGATAAAATATTTAACTTTAACTGATTGATGAAATGGAATTAAAATTCTGGAAATGTAGAATAATAAGCTATATGAGCGTCTCAATCTTTGCACTGGGGTGTTTTTTTTCATTGTCAAAGGGGGGCCTGCCATGAAAAGTTTGGGAACCACTGCACTAGAGTTTAATTGAGGGCTATCTTTTCCCCAGACATATGACATATGAAGGAGATGTCTACATATACAAATCACTTATGAGAGTTTCAGTATTATTTGTGTACTAAATACAACCACACTGCTCATTCTTAGATGGGAACTCTATTTGTTTAGACTACCACGGAGGTGTTGTTACTATTCTTTACACTACATGTAACACAAACAAGACAAGAGGTCTTCCAATTTGGTATACTTTATTTATTTCTAAAGCAGTCCATTACAATTAATTATAGTGTCCACCATTTCAACTTTGAACACAATTTTGAATGTATTAACCTTTTCTGTGAATTTAGTCTGTAATCATCTGTTTATTGACTCATATTGAGCTGCTCACAGGAAAATAAAAAAATACTTTACATTTTTGCATGGTGGATCACTGTTCCTTCCTACCATTAAGTATCAATAATTGCCCACTTCCCACCACCAACTAAAGAGGTTAAAAATGCAAACCAACACAATACAATTAAAGAAAGCACAATACCTTTTAACATTATATTTCAATGAGTCGCTCCACTAAGATCTTAAATATGATATTTAGATTTGTCTTCTGGTAGAAGAATCCAGATTTTGTACATTGGAACAGATTTTAACCACCACTAAACATGTTCTACAATCTATACAGCAGATTTGAAAAGGATGAGTTATTGCTGAACACCGAAATAAAGAAAATAAAGCTGAAATCTGAACGTTATGGATAAATCCAACTATTTAAGATGTTGCATATACAGAGAAATAATCAATTTGAGATTCGTACGATTCTTCATCTTTCCTCACTCTTCAGTCCTGTCCTGGAAATAATTGACAAAATGGATATCAGACTAACAAACTTATTGAGATTATTTATTCTAATTACACTGAGGGAACACAAACACTCATATCTGTTTGTCTTGTAGAAAACTGACTCAGAATATATAAGACTAAATGGTCTAAACCAGTGGTTCTCAAACTGGGAGGTCTTGCAAGTGGGTCGTGGGGCCACGGACCTCTCACTCACAAAATGCAAGGGACCTGGATTACAGTTGCACCAACAAATCACAGACACCTTTGTCTTCAGCCTGTTATGATTTGAAATATCCACAACAAACTGTAGCAGACGTCCACAGGTAGGCCTACGTAGGACAGTCCACACATAGACTACCACTTGCGTATCAATAGATTTCTTAGTTCTGCCATCTTTCAATAGTGTCATCAACAGCCTTTTAAAAGGCTATTCCTATCTCCTCACTTCGGTTTCCAAACATAACCTCAGACTTACACACTGCTACTGCAGTACTCTTTAAACAGCCTTTTTATAGGCTATGTTCATCTCCTATCGTTTCTGTCTGCAGTAGCCTAGCCTACATCTTTATCTTCCATCGTTCCATCTCTTTTCTCTTCCTACTGAGCTCAGCCTTGAGATCCCCAACACTGGTTTTGTATTGTGCAATAAACATAAAAAGTTATTTCATCTCTGGTTTCTGATTGTTATCTCCGTTAATCCACCTGCTCTGGTTTGTGTCCCGCATTGCCATTAAGGTGCTAGCATTGCAATCGCCCTTAGCCTACTGAGCACTAGCCTCTTACCTTTATTATATATCTACCATGTCACCCAACACATACACTCATAACAGATCATCCAAAATCATTACTTTCAATTTTGTAAGAATAAGTTTGCAAAAGTTTGAAAACCCCTGGTCTAAACTGAAGTATGAACCGTACCTTGGGGTCAGATGTATCAGAACCGGAATCGGACTCTGTGAGAAGGTCAAAGCACATATAAAACAAAAACATGAATCACAAGATCAACTATGACACTCTTATATCACTACAGCCTTTAAAGCTTGTACATTGTTTTGTAATAAATTTTTATTTTGGTTATATATTGATAAAATACTTTCTGTATGCCTCGTCACCAAATAAATGCATGTTAGTGGTTTAACAAGATTACAAAGACACAAATGTATAAAAAATTAGAAAAGATTGACCAAGATTCTAGTCAAATATCAAATATCTAATAATTGGGTTATCTACAAGTGTGATTATTTCAAGTTAACTCTATCAGGTCAGATGCATAGCTGCAAGAGGTACTCACGCCCTGCCTTCTTGTAGCCTGTAAAGATACAAGAGAATGTTTATTATGCTGATGCATCATCAAGGCTGAAATCAAAATGCTGAAATTGCTTGAAATTTCACCTTTCTTCTTTATCATGACAATGCCAACAACCACACCAATCAGGACAAGAGCAGCGACGACACAGCCAGTGATGATGCCAACAAGGTAATTGCCTACAGAAAAAAAGGTCTCCGTTAATCGCCTCCGCAACAGCATTAAATGCACACATGACCCTGATCATCCTACAGTGAGTCTGGGATGGTGCACAGACCTGTTAAATGAAACTAGTCAACAATAATTTCTCTCATCTCTGTGCATAACAACACTATCCAATATGAAGATAGTGTTAAAAAAGTAGATTCGTTTTTAAAAAGCTGAACACGCCATTTTGCTGGAAGTTATTCTGAAACTTGGCTTAATGTGTGATAGGTGTAACTGAGAGAAGCAGATCAATGTTCTGATGGGATGCCTTATCATGGAGAATGTTTCCCCAATGTGTTGCTTTATAACTATGGTTGCAACTGCCAATGATTTTGTTTTTCTGGAAGCATCGCTCCAAGTTATGGTTGGATCTACTGCTCATTACAGCTGTTCGAAGCATAGTTGCTTGGTAGTTTCTATCATTGACATAATTTATTTTGTCTGTTTACTGTCATTATCTATTTCCTCTTTCACACCTTTCTGTAAGTCTATCAGCATAGGTCCTGAAGATTTGGACCTGAACCCATTATGAAATGTTTGAGACTAGTTTTGACATTATATACTCTGGAGTACACCTTTAGTGGTGTTATTAGAAGTATGGTGTATAAAGTACAGTGGTGCAGATTTGCAGCCTCTCCACTACAGTGACAAACAGAGCAATGAGTGGGTGAACAGGAGCAGATCACTCATCACGGCTCACTGGTTGTACAGAATGTGGATTATACACCAATGAGAAAAACACAGAGATCTTTACAGTTACACAGCAAATGTGCAATAGTGATAGGTTTGGTTAATAAAAAAGCATATATGGTTACAGATATTATTTACATTCTACTACAGGTGGTTTGGAGCTTTCACTAAAATCACAATAACATGTAACAATGCAATAGTCTATCTCCATAGTGGTGTTTAAGGTGTTGGTTCTTACCGTCTTCCACAAACTCAACACTGGTCTTTCCGCTCTTGTGGGCCACCTCACAGGTGAAAATTCCCTTCTTCCTCTCCTCAGTTGACACTATAAGCTCAGCTCTCTTCTGGAAGGTTCCATCCTCATTGGGCAGAGTCTCCCAAATATTAATGTCCTCATGCATGTCCACTCCATCCCTATTCCACGTGATCATCACTCCGTCAGGATAGAAACCAGTGGCATGGCACACCACTCCCGAGTTCTTTTGGAGGAGGGTGACCTCAGGGGGAACTGGAAGGGCAGAGTAGTAAGAGGAGGGGATAGAAACAATGACAAAGAATAGTAACAACACAACAATAACAATGAAAATGACAGCAATGCAGAAAAGCAAAGGCACAGAGTGGAATAATGTTTGTCTCCATGGAATAACTATCAGAAAATAGAGAACATTACATTGTACTACATTGAGGTACATTAATCAAGTGAATACATTTGATTAGAGTTTGAAAAGATGCAGTTATCAGTGTTGTGTGCTGCTGTACCTGTCCTCCCCAGAGTGCTGCTCCCATACTGCAAATACTTTTTCAGCCAGTCAATGCAGGTCTGGGTGTAGTAATGCTTCCTTATGTCAAACTTAGCCCTGTCTTTGTCCCACTTGTCTTTTGAGATGACAGCTTGTGGTTTTGATGCGATGAATCTCAGGTTTTTGAGATCCAGTGAAATCCAGTCTTCTCCATCATAACCATACTGATCAGATCCATCGACATCTCCACTCTCATCATCCCACTGACAGCCGTCCATAAACTGGAGCGTGTGCACACCTGAGGGTCGGGTGGGAGAAAGATTTAAGAATCATCAGAATCACACCTCTGATTCCTCACTACCTTCATCATTTGCAACATTCTAATATTCACTGTCACCCAGAAGTGTAATAACTATCAGCACGAGCTGGTATCTGCTTTCATGATGAGTGCATGTGTGGTCATTAGTCATTAGTATGTGTATGCATGTGTGTGCACAGGAGAGAGAGGAAAACTAATAGCAGTGTATGCAGATGTAATTACATGTCTTCACTTCATGTGGTTCTTCTGTTCTGCTATTATTTATGAATTCTTGGTTTTATTCCTTATTCCTTTACATGATGTAGGGGAGAATTGGGTACGTTGTCACACTTGGGCACAATCTCAAAACTGAAATAGCTACCTTGTGTGACACAACCCCCTGAGTCAACATCTTGTCCACCTTTAGTCAAGGTCCAACCACACTGAGCTTAGCACAATTTCCCCACTTTTCCCCTTCCAAAGTAAACCTGTGGCATACCACCTCATTTCAACTTTTTGGGGTATTTTTTTTTTTACTTTTCTATTATTACAGGTGTTCGTGTGTGATCTGATGTTTTTACCACAGTTTCAGGTTGAGATTGAGAAAGTACCCCGAATACTATGATATACCCAAGCCACACCCTTGGAAGGCCATATCCTTCAAGTAATGGTATCAGATTTTAAGCCTAGGTAGTTTGAAGGAGCTATCTTCAATACTTTTCTAGTTATAGCAATTTGAAAATGACTCTTCAGAAAACGCTGCTAAAAAAAGCATCTGAAAATGCACATAACATAGTTGCTAAAACATTTATTTGGGACTATAGGATACCTATTAAGAAGTGTTTGAACAACCTTGAATTTTTTCAGCCAAATCTGAGATGGTCGAGTGGGGAGATTTTCTTAAATTGGTACGTTTGGCGTGGAATGACTCAAATTGTAAATATTTACCTCTCAAATCTCTGGAAGCTCACATCATGGTGGTTTTGTCTCTGTTTGCTCTGTGCATGTCTGTGTTTTTAACCTTATTAATGACTGATATAAAATATAGTTTTTGTCTTGATTTTCCAATCATTTTTAATTGGTTTACCATTTATCCACGACAATGATCATGGGATTTTCATACAACCCTAGAGCAAATCTTACATATTGACATCAGTATTGAAAGACTGACTGCTTTGTGTTTACCTCCACTGAAAACAGACGTATGCACTGCATGTTGTAGTTTACCTCTCTTGGTCACACTCTGGCTGTCTCTCTTATGTCTCTGTGTACTCAGTTATCTTTGAAAGACTGGAAAGACGGGAGAGCAGAGCAGAAATAATGAGATGAAAACTTACCTTCAGTCTGGTTGAAGCGGGATTTGGCAACAACTATGTTGTTTTTAAATGATGCCTCAGTTCCAGTCATGATTTGGGTGTTTCTGTTCCAATAATCAGAGTCTACTGCAGCAGCCATCCACTCTGCTTTTGGGACCACTTTCTTTGTGAAGCTGTCATAGTGGTTGATCTGTTGGCCATCCACAAGACCAACAGCTATAAACTCTGGGAAGTTTGGGATGCCAGACGTGGCAGTTTAGAAACACTGATGAGTGTGGATCACTGAAAGAGAAAAAGGGTCTATCATGGGACAATTTACTTGTGAAACTTGTGAAATCATATTCCAACATTATCTACCTTTTTTACCATATTACAGTGCCTTGCAAAAGTATTCAACCCCCCTGAAAGTCATCATCATCACAATTACAATTATAATTATATTATAATTAACAATTATATTTTTTCAATCAGTATTTTTATTGCAAATATTTTAAACATGCTCTAGTATATTTCCAAGGGCAAAATAAGTTATTTGCGTGCGAACAAGTAAATAAATAAACTACTTGAATTAGTATTCAAACCCCTGTGGTTTTGAGTTCCAGATTAAGATCCAGATGGAAAGTTATTCAAACATGATACAGAGGTGCCACTAAACTGATCATAATTGTGTACCTATGAGTGGTTAAAGTAGAGATCACTTTCTGGAGATATAAATCACTCTATGTAAGGGTCATAAGCAAGGTTGTGGGTAAAAGACTCCAGGAAAATATCTAAGTGTTTAGATGTCCAATTGAGCACTACTGGATCCATAAGAAGAAAGTTGCATTACACCCCTTGCACTTTGTAGAAAAGGCTGACCCCCCCCAAAGGAAGCATTAGAGGGAGACATTAACTGATGAGGGATGCCACCAAAGTCCAGTCATCACCCTGAAAAAGGTCAAAGTTCAGTGGCAGGAGTTGGAGTGCAGGTATAGGAGTCAACACCCTAAAGAGCTCTACACAACACTAGGCTCTATGGGAGGGTGACTAAAGAAGACATTGTTTAAGAAGATCCACATTTAAGCATTTATGGAAGTTGCTTAAGATGCGAGAAAAGCTTTTATGGTCAGGTGATACCGAATAAGAACATTTTGGCCAAACTGTCAAAGCACTAGATGTGGCGTATAATCCAACACTGTCAATGCCTCTGTCAAACCAGCACTGAGCCCTGCTCCTGCCACGTCGACTCCTGATTCAACTCACCTGCCTCAGTCATTTTCCCAGTCCCCTGATTGCCTGATTACCTGCACCTGTCACTCTCTCCACTATATAAACTCCTCACTCCCCTCACTTCACTGCCTGGTCTTGTTTCCAAAGGACAAATTCCAGAAGATTCAAGCTCTGGACTATTCCACTTCCTGCGCTCATTCCCGTCGCCTTCCCTGATTTACAGGTCACTCTATCTCTCCACGTTCTCTCCCTAGCTCCCGTCTTTTCGTGCCTTGATTCTGTAGTTCGCGTGATTATTATTTTCCTTTGTTTGCTCTAAAGCTCCTGAGCATTGTGTTTTGTTGGACAATGAACTTCTGAGCTTTGTACTAGTGGACAATATCTTCTGAGCGTTAATTACCTGTTTACTTTTGTGTTCTCTCCGTTATTTCCCCTGTTCCCCCCTGTGCTGGCTGTTTCCAATAAACTCTGTCCACTCACGTCTCTGTGTCGTCTAAAGTCCGTGACGGCCTCAGAAACACCATCCCTATACTGAAATATGGCAGTAGTAATGCCATGGTGTGGGGATATTTCTCATCTGCAGGAACTGGGAAACTTGAAGGAACAATGAATACAAAAAATTCTACTCAAAATCACAAGAGGACATGTTGTAGTCTATTGGAAGGCTTTGTTGCAACAGGTGGTTGTTTTCAAGTAGTTGCAGCTTGTCTCGTCGCAAATATTTAGTCTGAACCGACCTTAAAGCAACACGAGTGGATCAAAACCAGTCAAATGAATGTTCTAGAATGGATTCGGACTGCAACTGAGTATCTGTGGAACTATAGTCCAGGAGCCCCATCCCACCAATCTAGATGATCTATATAATTCTAGAATGAGGAAAAACACAATGAGCAAAGCTGGTACTTTCCCACTTCAAATGCAGCAAAGGCATTCTCTACCCAGGGTTAATGCATAGGGGTTGAATACTTTTGCAAGCAGAATATTTTAGTTTTTAATTTGTTTATTTAAATGTTTTGTATAAAATGACTTATTTTGACGTTAGAAATAAATAAAGCTTAAGCGTTCACAATGACAATTGTAAACTAGAAAATGGTGATGACTTGAAGGAACTATATATTCAGGTTTAAATTACATTTCATTTCAAAACATTGACAGAAAATTACACAATACAATTCGCTTTAAACACAACATCTCTAAATTGTAATGTATATTGCAAAATTAGCAAATTTGGTACTCTTTGTAGACACTCCTTTTTTCACAGTGAATCATACAATTATTCTGGGTAGAATGTCACTGACATCCACAGTTGCTGAGAATTATTCGTATTCCCTAAACTGAATGTACTACAGGTCTGGGTACTGAATGATCACATTATAATCCTAAAATATTGAGGCCTTATTATCTCTGTAGTGCACTGGTGGCCTGAAGAATGAGACTGGTGTGCTCAGCGAATGTAACTTCCCTCAACCCGTTGGCGTACTCTACAACAAAGGCAGATTCAGAAGATAAAAAATAATCCAACAAGACCTCAGTCTCTAGGTAGAACTTCTGTACCCACGTTTGTAAAATAAAACGAAACTGCAGGGTATCTTTCAATTTGACACACTGTGAAATTATTTATGGCAATCAAACGGTATAGAAAAGTGAATAGATAAGGTTACAGGTTAGCACGATGACAATTCAGATAATGTCACATCTCTTTCCTCTGTCAAATTGTTTCACACACAAGTAATCCTTAGCCGTAACTGCAGTAGCATAACCTCAGGCATTTAAGCGATAATGACCCTTAAAATTCCAGCATAACCAACACATTGGCATGCGGTAGACCAAATCCCTGGTGTGTAAAATTAGGGTGACCAGACGTTCTCTTTTGCCCGGACATGTCCTCTTTTTGAGACCTAAAAAATGTGTTCGGCAGGGATTCCAAAATCAGGGATTTTGCCTCGTCGGACATCAGCTATCCGAGATGAGAACGGTCACGTGACCATCGCGAGGGATGCAGTAGTTTCTCAACACAGCTCCGCGATTCCCCCTATATTTTAGCATTTTAACCGCATATTTCAACTTTTGGTCGATTTTATTGTTTTTCTAAAACGTTTTCAACACACGGTGATGGCGACAACATTGAGGAAGACGGCTGCTAAGCAGACAAATGCTCGTTCAGTCGACAGTGAAGAGCTAGCCGAGCTAGTTAAGCTAGCAGTTGCAGAAGCTATCAGGGAAGCTATCCCTAAATTCGTTGATGATGTGGTGGCTCAACTTTCAGCTAAAACGCAAGCCTTGGTGGCAGAGCAAATGGCAGAATTTAGGAGCGAAATGGTGGCCATGCGGGCTGACACTTCAAAGTGTATGGAAGTCATGGAGACAAGTAAAAACCGCCTGGGTGAGGTGGATAGCCGCCTCTCTGCATCTGTAAGCAAGCTAACTGCCCTATGTGCCAGTCTGGAGGACAAGGTCAGTGACATGGAAGACAGGTCGCGCAGAGACAATATACGAGTGCATGGGATCCCTGAAAACTCGGATACATCAAATCCGCTTACCTATTTGTCTGCTGCTATTCCAAAGTGGTTTCCGAAGCTTGGTTCAGTTGAAATCATGCGTGCACATCGGGTAGGTGCAGCAAAGGCAGACTCTAACGGTAAACCCTTTCCTCGCACTCTCCTGTTGAAGCTGTTGCCTTTCACAGACAGAGATAGGATCCTAGGCGCCGCACGGAAAACAACTGTGGAGGTGGATGGAGTGGCTATTCGCTTTGCTCCAGACTACAGCACACAAACTTTCAGACGCAGGCTAGCCTTCTCGAACTTCATGGATACTTTGCAGCAAATGGGCTTTCGCACGTTTCTCCTTTACCCTGCCAGGCTGAAAGCAACGCGCGGAGGAGCAAGCCATTTTCTCAACACTCCACAAGAGGCGAAGGATTTCATTGATTCTCTCGATGGCTAAAGTTTTCCTTTTTTTTTTTCTCTCTCTCTCTCTTTCCAGTGAGGTAAAAAGAGTAAGGTACTTTCATTTTCCCTTTTACTACTGTATATAATTCTGCCATGCGTCCTTAGGTGGACTGTTTAATGCCAGGAGCAAAGCTGGCTGCGTTTTTTTTTTTTTTTTTTTTTTCTCTTGTATATTTTGTCATTATTATCTTCCTTCAAACTTTTAATGACCAAAGTGTTTATTACTTATTTTTTGTCATTACTGCGGTATCCTATGATATCTATAATGGGGGGTTGGGGGCTGCGGGAATTTGAGGATGATGCTCTACTCAAGGATCACGGGTCCAACGTTTAGGGGAACAGCAGACTCTTCAAGAGGTGTCTCGAATGTGGGTTATTATTATGTTCTTAATAAGGGTGTGGATGTTTTTCAGGCACTCTCCCGTTCTTTGGAGAGGGCTAGGGTTGTGGCGACAGGGTTTATCAGGGTCTCTCTGTTTTTATTTATTTTACTTTTTGATTGCTGCACTGCTCAACCTCATGTTTATTGTATGTATACTAATTATTTTCTGATAGATAAACATGGCTAATTTACATTTTATTAGCTGGAATGTTAATGGGCTGAATGGCCAAATTAAGCGTACTGCTTGCTTAGACTTCTTACGTAGACAACAAGTAGATGTTGCTCTCATACAAGAATCCCATTTAAGAACTGCTGACACTCATCGCTTCGCAAATAGACACTACTATGTAGCTGCCTCTGCATCCCTGAACTCTAAAACCAGGGGTACATTAGTAGTACTGAAACGCAACCTCTCATTAAATATACTAGATACATTTGGAAATGAGGATGGCAGGGTTGCATACATCAAAACTATCATCTCAGGACGTAAATTTGCCTTTATCTCCATCTATGCCCCATCTCAATATGAACCTGATTTTTTCCCTAATCTAAACACTGTTTTATCACATCTTCAAGATTTCTCACTAATCATAGGTGCAGACATGAACACTTGTGTAAACTTAGCATTGGATAAGTCTCTTCAACAGTCTACCTCCACACATTTACGTGCCTCCAGGGACTTGAACAACTTTCTTTCATCTCTTAGTTTATCAGACCTATACCGTACAATTAATCCCACTTTCAAACAGTACACCTTTTACTCAGCCAGACATCAGACCTTCTCCAGAATAGATTATTTATTAGCTTCACCTACCTCTTTCTCTAAAATTCATTCTGTTTCAATTAAACCCTGCTCATTGTCAGATCATAGTTTAGTCTCAGCTCATCTTACACTCCTGGGCACTCCTCCTAGAGCATCACGCTGGCGTTTCAACACCTCTCTTCTCAAAAATGAAGATTTCTGTGTCTTTTTCAGCAATGCACTAACACTATTTATAGAGCTTAACATAGGTTCAGTGGGGGACCCCAGAATTTTATGGGATGCAATTAAGGGCTCAATAAGAGATTCATCAATCTCTTTTTCCTCTCATCTTAAGAAGAGCAGACTCCTCAAAATAAACAAACTGGAAGGCGCCCTTGCACAACTCGAGGCCAGACGTCAGAGTACACAAACTGATGCCTTACTAGCTGAAATATCTGCAACAAGAACTGAGTTAAACTCGTTACTGAGGCAGAGGGCAGAATTCTTAATGCATAGAACTAGGAGAACATATTACTTTAATGGACCTAGGCCAAGTCATTTATTAGCTTTAAGACTGAAAAATAATGAAAAATATTCTAACATTCTGGCCATCAAATCACACCTTTGCACTTTAACTGAGCCTGGTGAAATTAATTTAGCATTTAAAACATTCTATTCTAATCTTTATAAATCAGAAGTAACACTGGACTCAGACACTTCTAAAAACTTTTTCCATGGTCTGGATTTGCCCTCTCTTTCCAACCAGGAGTCCGAAAAACTGAATTCTCCCATCTCCCTAGAGGAGTTACGAGAGGCTCTTGCCCACATGCAGAGAGGGAAATCTCCAGGCTGGGACGGCATTCCACCAGAATTATATCTTGCTTTTTGGGGCATTCTTGGCCCACCGCTGTTGGATATGATTAATACTGCGATTGACAAAGGTGTACTCGGCTCAGGTGCTAATACTGCTATAATCACACTGCTTCCCAAGCCAAACAAAGACCCTTCCCAATGCAGTAATTATAGACCCCTTTCCCTTCTAAATGGGGATGTTAAACTCTATGCTAAGGTGCTTGCGACACGCCTAGAAACGTATCTGACAAAATTGATACATAACGACCAAACTGGATTTATTAAGACCCGATTGGCATCTGATAATGTGCGCCGCCTTCTACACATTATCCATGCAGCGGATACAATTGATTTACCCTGCTCAGTCCTGTCACTAGATGCTGAAAAAGCCTTTGACAGGCTAGAGTGGGATTATCTTTGGACTGCTCTGGACACTTTTGGATTGGGTCCACAATTTATTAAGATGGTCAAGGTCTTATATGCCAATCCTTCAGCAATGGTCTACACAGGCAATATTTGCTCCACACGGTTTCCTATAGCAAGGGGCACCCGTCAGGGTTGTCCCCTCTCCCCATTACTTTTCGCCCTCTCTCTTGAACCCTTGGCTCAGAAAATTAGACAGCACCCCTCTGTACCTCCCATAACTTTTTGCAATACCGAACACAGGATTTCATTATATGCTGATGATATCTTACTCTATGTCAACGATGCAGGGTCCTCAATTCCACATTTATTATCCACCTTTGAGTTATTCAGCTCCTTATCTGGTTATAAAATCAATTGGACTAAATCATCATTAATGCACTTAAATTCAGCCCCATCACTCACGCCCCTCCCATCCTACATTCCAATAGTAAGGCAGTTTAGGTACCTTGGTGTGGACATATTCCCTTCTACATCTCTCATTGCATCACGGAACCACCAAGGCATATATGATAAAATTGAGAAAGATCTTGAACGTTGGTCTAAGCTCCCAAACTCCCTTCAAGCCCGCATATCAATAATAAAAATGGATGTACTTCCTCGCATTAACTTTTACTCCTCTATGGTTCCCCTTGCACCCCCAAAGAGGTATTGGGAAAAATTGGATTCACTCACATCTAAATTTGTATGGAATGGGAAGAGACCACGTTTGAAATTAAAAACCCTTCAACGAGACAGGACACAAGGAGGATTAGCTTTACCTAACTTTAAAACGTATTTTTGGTCTTTTGTTCTTCGCCCCCTGTCTGCATGGTTTAATCCTAATGCATCTGTCTCCTGGAGACCAATTGAGGAGAATTTGTCACAACCTCATAGACCTGATGTACTCCAATATACCATCTAAAGAAGCTGAAAAAGTTTAGGTCCTCTGGTGTCTTTTTTACTCATAACCTGCCGCACTGTCTTGAAACACGCTAAGGTCGATCTTAAATGGCACAAGCATTCTCCTGTATTCAATAATTTTTGTCTTCTTATTGGCAATGCACCTTTTTCTTTTCCACAGTGGATGGATAGGGGAGTTTATGTTCTTCAAGATTTTTATGATGACAATGGTCTACGAGCTTTCAATGATCTGCAAGATGAATACAGTTTGCCCGGCAAATCATTTTTCTTTTATTTACAACTGAGATCTGCCATGAAGGCATATGGTGTCCCTTGGGGTGTACCACTCCTAACACACCCTTTACATAAAATATTTGCTGTACAAAGACAGACACGTGGGATGGTTTCAAAACTTTATAAATTTATCTCTGAATCTTATGCATCCTTACCAGTAGAAAGTGTATGCTGTAGGGACCTACCTTCTGAGGATGAGAAAGAGATTTGCTGGGACACAGTATGGGAGAATCTTCATGATACCTCCAAAAACCCTGATCACCAATTAATACATTTTAAATTTATACACAGGATGTATCTTACTCCTAGAAAACGTCATGCAATGAAAATCATCACATCTCCTAATTGTGACCTATGTACATTGAATGCTTCAGGGACTTTCTTACATATGTTTTGGGAATGCCCTCATGTGTTTGCCTTTTGGAGACATATATGCTCCACTTTAAGTGATATGCTTGAAGTAAGTATTCCACTGTCACCAACCTTACTTTTACTTAATGATGACTCTTCCTTGGAACTTACTTTACAGCAGAGGCGCATACTATGGGCTAGTCTCATTGCAGCAAAGAAAATGTTGGCCTTGCGATGGCAGCCGCCTCACACTTTATCATGGCAGCAGTGGGCCAACTCTTTCCTAGACATAGTTATGATGGAGAGATCTGTGGCCCGTGTCCATGGAGCTAGTCAGAAAACTTTACGTGCATGGGACGCAGCTTACACTTTGGTGAAAGAAAGAGTGCAGCATTAGTATACTTAAGTGAAGGTAATCATACTTTATATTGATATATATATATATATATATATATATATATATATTCTTTTTATTTATTTATTTATTTTTTTTGGAGGGAGAGAGACCAGGGCCTGGGGTGGGACGGCGGTCGCCATGGGGTGGGGGGTGGGGGCAAGAGGGGTGGAGGGGTGGGGATAACTGTCCTGTTTCTGTTTTGTGTATGTTTTTGTATTGATCTAAAATGTAAAACCTGTACTTTTTTTGTATCTCTACTTTTATATTATCAATAAAGATTTGATCAAAAAAAAAAAAAAAAAAAAAAGCTATCCGAGATGAGGACAGACCGTCAGGTATTTCAGCAGGCGCACGTCGAGCTCTCCGGGGGCTCTCAGAGGGCTCTCGGGGGGCACAGACAGGGCGTTCCACCTACCCGAAGGCGTTCCCATGTGTCCGTTTTCGTAAAAACGGAGAAGCATATAAGCCCCTTTAGGTGTGTTTGTCTGAGTGTGTGTGTCTGTGTTGGTGTGCGTGTGTCTCAAGTGACTCGGTGTGTGGCGCGAGCGGACGAACAGGCGAATGTCTCGAGGGTTACGGCTGATGTGCGTCTATATGTGTAGAAAGATAGCTGTATTTTATGCGTTTGAATCGTGTATGATAATTTCCCTCCAAATACGATAATTTTGAGCCTTTGGTACGATACCCAGTACAATTTCAAGCACATGACCTGCCAGGACTTTCATGCCTGCTTGATAAGTAATCGTCGACGACATCTTCTGAAAAATATGCCCAACCACATCAGGAGGACTGAAAAAGTGTTGAGTGTATTGGCCAACTTTTAAAATGTCTTATTTTAATATGTGGCCATATAAATAATAATTATTTTTTTTAATCATTATTGCTTTAATATATGGACAAACATTGAAAAGAAAGGATTAACACTTGAGTTATCTTCTGAAAGTACATTAAAGAACCACAGAAAGCCACAGAAGCACTAGACTAAATGCCACCAATTTTTTACATTTGCACTTTTTTAATCTTACTATTTACAGATTCAGTGGAAAAGTTCAGTACAAAGTAGGCCTATACTGGCCACTATTGCTTAGGCCAATATCCTATTGAGGCAGTTTTGATTCTACACCTCAGTGTTTTTAAGGGTCAATAAATAATGTATCATACTGTATAGCCTATGTCTGTGGACACTACCCAACAACCCCCCCCCCCGACCAATGGACTGTACTCTTTTTCACCAACTCAAATCCGGTCACCCTAGTAAAAAACTCTTAAAGAGTTACATTATTACAAGATGTGGAAACACCAGAAAGCTTAACAGCCTACCGATACGTCGCATTTAACCAAACAGAATAACATCTGCAACTATCAAACTCTTCATCGAATTTAAACGGGTGACTTTCAAATCAAGGAAGCTGAAATCTTCAGTTTTTTTATCTTCCAAAAGATTATGAACCCTCTGCCAAATCTCCACGGCACAAAGGAACAGACAGAAACCCAAACGAGAGCTTTATACGAAAATAAAAACAGCAAACTAACCTCCTGAAGCAACATGGAAACAGCATAGGACTACCAGAAGCGTTGCGGTCGTCATATTTGTCTTTATCAGATCACAGAGTGATAAGGTTTTTTATTTTCCTCCTGACTGGATGATATTGCTCTTTCAAACTCCTGATTGGCTAATACCAGGAACTTTACCTTTTCATTGAGAAACGGGTGTCTGGTTACCACCTATCCTCTGTCGACAGATGCCACCGCGCACATGGCATGTTTTGAATGTTGAATGTCAGCCTACATTCTTCAGACTTACAGGAATGCTGTATGGTCACCCTCATCACAAAAACAAAATGATAAAGAACCCAATATATCTATGGACACTGTTGGTACTCTGTTACATTGTATATCATTTGGTATATGTAGTAAATTCATTGAGTGTTATACATTACGTAATTGTAACTAGATGGCTTACCTGATTCATCAAACTGTCTAATGAATACACACTGTACTGCAACAAAACTGATAAATCTGACAAATTAAAGTTAACCAGTAGGCTATTGCTTTCCACCTGTGCAGGCCTGATATGAGAGGGGACATTCAAAACCAACCCCTTCCTACTCAAAACACCGAAGTCTAATACTGACCCAGAAGAGACCACTGACGTTATCAAGGGGAGGACATTAACTACATCCTTAAATTATTAATGAGCAGGGATCACTGCGCAGGCAAGGGTCAGGCACAATCGCCTGTGTCCACCCCTCCATAGTGCTGTTCCGCTGCCCCGTGAACAAATTATTCACCCCCCCTCTGGCCCGTATAAAACTGAAAACATCTGACGACGACCCTACATGGAAATAAAATATTATGAAATACATTTTAACCACCACAAGACAACTGGCTAAGAATTTTGTGTAACAGAACCCGAGTTGCTGACTAACTAGTGTAACAGGTTGCAGGGTGGGCAGTGCAGTAAACTGAGGAATCAGTCGGTGGGGGAGGTTAAAAGAAAACTCAACACAAACAGGTACAACTGGGGTATCTCTTCCCACAAACACAAAAGTCAGACTCAAACACAAACAGGTACAACCAAGGGTTCTCTTCAAACAAAGGGAGGTTCTTCACACCCAACTCAAAAGTCGACCACAAAATGTTCCTTGTCCCTCTTCCTTCAGGGTTGTACAATAAACATAAACTTCAGGTTCCTTTCCTTGTCGGTTCTCAGTTCGTCTGTCCAGGTCCTTTCCGGCTTGGGGCTATCCTTCTCCCTTCCGGTTGCGGCTTAGCAAGCGCTTCACACGCACGTCAGGTTCTCTCTCGTGGCTCTCTCCCCCACAACAGGGGCCACCTGTCTTAAATGCTCCTTCAGTTAGGTACCTTAAGCACCTACACCTGGTTGGGTCTTGCTGCATTCTGGGAGATGTAGTGCAAATGGCAAAACAGGAACACCACACCCCTCTGCTAGCTGGCCCATCGTGATGCCACACCAGGCATACATGAAAATAAATAGGCTGTATTGTGTACTGTAAAAAATAAATAGTAGGCCTAGGAAAAGTCTCATGGGTTTATCTAATTAGTGAGGATATAACTAGGCTAAAAATGGATCAGTATGGGCGTATGCATGGATTTTATGATACATTTTATGTGCCTTTTATTTACCTGCTCTGGGCCACGTCATGTACAGCTTTCCTAGCTTTCATTATGTGACTAAATTAAGGATAACAGTGAGTTGTACACTTATATATTATTTATTATTTAGTTATTCAGGGCCAGTCGAGTTACTGCAGTCGCCTGCTGTAGTAGTCTCGCCAACTCGCTTCTTCAGGGTATTTCAGCATCACTGGCACTGCGGGAGGCTGAGTGAGGTCAAATAATTTTTTATTTTAAACTTATTTAAAGTTACTAATTCCCTATGGAATTTGCAATTAGAGCGTTTTTAAATTTACATATTTCCTGAAGATGCCGGATGTTACAGTGAAAGACGTCAACCAGCAGGACTTTGTGCGGGCACTTTCTGCCTTCCTCAAAAAAGTAGGACGTGGACTACTTGTGTTGCAAAGCTGTGTGCTCCCTCGATGTGAGGAACTTTGCGTCATCCATCACGTGTTAATTCAGGTGTCAATGGTTACGTTGAATTGATGCATAGATTCATTATAGCACATAATTAGGATCAAATTATCGATCAAATTGTACTATCAACATTGAGTCACTGTCGAGGAAATGCAGTTAAGATGTTTACCAACCTCGAAGTACCAGAATAGGTAGACACAGTGAAGCTGGCCAAACACAAGAAGTTGGCACCCAGTGATGAAAACTGGTTCAACACTAGAGCAGGTAAGAGAGAGAACCTTTATTATCCCAGATGATCATTCAACCAACCTACGGAGCTTCAAGGGAGGGATAGCTGCAGTTTGTAACACAACTAATGGTCTGAGCCTGCAGTCTTTTCCGTAGTAGATATTATAGCAGCTCAATTCATCTGACCTTACTTGAGGATTAACCAGCCAAATCACTAGATTCACCAAGGCGTTGCCAAATGATGAACCCTGTAAAGCTTGCCTCAAAACACTGTACCTGTCATGGCCTGGGCCACGTGTGTTGCCAACGGCATCGCCATACCGCTGCCTGATCCATAGCGTCCACAGCACGCCATCTCTACCCGCGAGGGGGTGGCGGAGTGGGTGCCATGATAAAAATCTATGGAGGTCGGCACAGGAACGGTGTGTGCCCGTCCCATTTCAGTGTGGGCTCAAGGAACGTGGCACGCAAAGTCCCGCAAGCACTGGAGGGGCCTCAGGATGGTGGAGAAGGACCCCAATTAAATCACATAATAGTCAAATAAGTAGTTAAACTGTGTTGGTTTTTCAGGCATATTGTTCTGGCTTTTGTCGTTGTAATTCAATGTATGCAGTTTTTCAGTATCATTTGAGTGTGCCTTATTAGGAAAAAAGGTATATATGTGCTAAGATTGGATTCCTGTGCCTGTATGACCACAGGTTGCAGCTGCAAGCAAAAAACAGTGATATCTCCAAAAGGGGAAGGAGCATGGAACTAGCCCTCTCTACCTCCTGAATTCAGATGTGCATGTGTCAAGCAACTGGTGCAGAATTTTGCATTTGCATGAAGAGGAACTAGTTAATCATGGAAAATATCACAGCCAGTGAGTTTCCTTCTCACGGAGGAAGAGTTCAGTTCATTGCCTACTCTCCTCTAATGCCTACAAACTAATGTGACGTCCTTGTCAGGAAGTGCTATGGTTTTAAGTATAGAGAATGAAGCAATACTAATTTATTACCTGCAAAAACACCAGTAGGCAATAATATCTCAAAATCTTGTCATGAAGATTGTGCTACCAGCTAAGACTTGAATGTGATGACGTCACAGCATTTCTGATGGTTTGTTCATGTATGTGTGTGTGCATTAAATGAGGTCTCTGTGAGAGCCATATTTCAGTCCCAAATGTCCTTATTGGCCATAGAGTTCATTAGACAGCATTGTCTTATTGGAACAGAGGTGTGTATGGGTTTTTAGTTGCTGTTCATGACACCCTGGATCCAGCTGTTGTAACGGCACACGTGGGCGTAGACACTGGGGTGGTCCATCATAGCACACTCATAGCTCCAGGAGACCACACCCTGCAGCTGGCCTGTATGGAACATGCAGACGCACACGCAACACAGACAGACACACGTACATACACACAAATAAGTCATTCTCCTGCTTCAGCAGGCTTTATGTTCTTATCTCAATATAGATTTTGCTTTTCATTTTCTGTCAGCTTATTCTCCGTACTTGTACAGTCTTGATTATGTGAAAATGCAGGAGAAAATGGGAACGGTAATGTTGCACATCACAGAGACAGCCTAGCTTTAAAGTGATAATGACATGCTCAGGACAAGGTATGATAGTAGTTGCATGATCCCAGATGTATGACAATCATTATCATATAGATGGTGACAATATCATTTTAATAAGTTTATGTTTCAAGGCATTCAATATTCTAGTAGCAATACATTATAGTTATGCCATGATTCCACAGTGTGTGATTCATGAATTATGATATGAGGACTCCAGGGATGATCTGTGGTTATAATGTCATAAATCCAGGGATGACCTGAGTAAGGGTCATCAATGACTATGATATCATGATTCCATAAGAGATCTGTGATTATGATAAGCTTTCAGCAGTAATTTATTATTTTGACATCATGATTAGAGGGCAGCTCTCTAGTTATGATGTCATGCTTGGGGTTATCTATGATTATGATGTCATAATCCCAGGGGGCATGGGTGTTTATGACATGGCTCTGACCTGGCAGCTGCTGGCTCCTCCATGCATGAAGCCAGAGCAGAGCATGTTCTCAGTCATCGGGTGGGGGTAGGCATTCTTGCAGATGCGATCATCGATGATGGGTTGTCTAAGCCAGGCACTGCAGGCTGTCAGGCATGGCAGCTGATAGACAGAAAACACTCATGTTTCTAGGCTATGTCACAGAATTAAAGTTTGGTATGTAGAAGTAATTCGAAACAAGCCCTTATGCTGAAGAAGCGGTGCATAAAAACACATAAGAGTGCACAAAGATAATGACGGAGGAGTAACTATACTACTTACTACTTTCTTAATCTGAAAGGTACACTTTCTAAAACACACATGAACAGTGAAGCCTCCTATGGCGGCTTGTTACAGAAACACTTATGCATACGGACATCCTCACATTCTCCAGGACAGGTACCCACTTCCGCTGGTAGTAGTTGTAACTACCCCCTGGTTTTAACTCATAAACATGACTCCACGCTTCATACTGATGTCCAACTCTTTCTTATTTATTGTCGGGAACACCGTGAAAACTAGACAGACAAACAAACAAACGAACAAACAATCAACAAACCAAACAAACCCAAATTGTACACATAGCAATCACAAACAAATATACATATTCCATTTAAAAACATAGTACAGATATGTAAACGCATTACCGTGTTCGCCTGTAAACCAGCAGTAGATTGATTGGGAACATAATTAGTGCGTGTTCTCTCAGTCTTTCGAGTCCGATGTGCCAGAGCCCTTCCAGGTCATATAACCAGGTAAGGTCACGTGACACAAAGGGTCACCAGACTAACGCACAAATTCATTAAATCCACCCAACTTTGCACACCAACAAATGAGATCACAAACTCATAAATAAAAATGATTAATTAATCTATGCAATTTAAATGTCCATCACCTACGGCCATATCTTGGCAGCTGATCCATCAGGGTCAGCTACACTCCCACCAAATTACCTTGATAATAGTCCGAACACATCAATCATATCAATGGTAATTTCAAGGCATCCTGATGGAAACCTACAGCACTTGAAATCTGAGCAATCATATTCACTAAAATCACAATTCATGATCCATTTTTAATACACTCATTAAAAAAGGGGATATTGCACATTACCACACAGTTGTAATATCAATAACAAAGGGTCAATGTCTGACTTCATGGACGTAAAATTATCAATTCAATTTGAGAAATGACTGAATTTTAGCTATTAGCTACAAGAACCAACTTTTGAATAAGGCGTTCAATGACTGGGGGTTTAGAGAGGTGTTCAGCCCTTTTTCCTAACCTTCGATCTCCAATCTGTATTCTAGTCTTGCGCACCAGTCCATCATCATCCTTGTAGACTTCCCGAACTCTGGCCAACTTCCATTCATTTTGGTGGCCTTCATTCTTTACAAATCACAATGTCACCTGGCTGTACATTCGCAGTAGGCCATCGTTGCCCGAGAGAGATTTTGGCGAGATGTTCTTTCTTCCATCCTTATTGGCCCTGGCGTCTTAATCCTCATTGCCAGCCGTTGGATCCGGGAAATCACGTTCCCAGCCATGTTCCCCTTTGAGAACCGCGATAGTTGCCTTTGGAATCTACTTGTGCCATGGCTTCAGTTGTCAACACCTGGACCACCTTGACCTCAGGATCTCCCACCAACTGCTCTACTGTTCCTTGGTCAGAAAATACTTCTCTTTCCCTGGCAGATATACGGTGGCATAGACTGGTGACATCCTTGGAGTTAAGGCACTGGGACGCACTCCCTACGATGCTCCAGCCAAGGTCAGTCTTGATGGCATAAGGCTCGTAGTCACCACCAGCAATAACTTGTCTAGGTACCAGTGCTCTGGAGCAATCATAACCAATTACAAGTCCCACCCCACAATCCATCATCTTGGGCATTTCATCAGCTACGGCTGCAAGATGTGTCCACTTTCTAGCAGTATCACAGATGGGAATGTGGGCACCTTCGAGAGGGATGAAGTCCCTTGAATAAGCAGGAGGCAAGCAAATTAAGTCCTTGGAGGAAAGCCCTCTGACCTTGAGTCCACTCACTCTTTGGCTTGTCACAATTGCATCTTTTCCCATCATGGTGGAAAGCCTTAATTTTACAGGCTCCGTTTCTGCATGCAGCTTCTCACACATTTCCTGGTCAACAAACGTGTGACTGCTCTGCGTATCTAATAAGGCATACACCAAGATTTCAGACTCTGTATTGGGGGAAGAGAGCCAAACTGGGATGATCATAGATGTGCTGCCATGTTCTCCTTCGTTTACACAGCATGATAAGGAAGATGTACTCTCTTCAACTTGCAAAAGTTGTTGCGAAGGTGACTTGTCTGATAGAGGGTGGTCTTCATGCAGCGAAGTTGGGTGACGTCTCTTACATAATGCACATGTGGCTCGGTTCCTGCAGTCTTTGGAATAGTGACCCTTTCTCAAACATGCGAAGCATAATTTATTTTCTAGCACAAACCTTTTCCTTTCAGATACAGGTTGTCCCTTAAGTTTTTGGCACTTATGTATAGAGTGGTTTTCTCCACAGCAAAAGCATTTAACTGAGCTGCTATCATACTCCTGTGTGGTCTTGGGTTCTCTGGAATCTTTAAACTCAGAATCGTCAGCATCACTAGACTGTGCCATGGCACGGGTTGTGTATGCAGTCTTAACACTGGTAGCAAATGTGTTTGCCCTTTCGTCAGATCTCTTCAAAGCATACAGGGATGATACTGGGTTACATGCTATACGTGCTTCCTTTGAGATAAATGTTGCAAACTCGCCAAAGCCTGGATAGTCTTTGGCCTGGTCTAACTGTTCAGACACATAGCGGTTCCTATAAAATAGGGTGATAGTGAAGGAATGAAACCCAAAAGGACTATATGCTGGTGTACTTGAAATAGGTGACAATCGCCACAGGTTTGTCCGGTCAGAACAATAACGGATGCCAATGTTCCAATGAGGTCTGATTTATTGCACACACACACGAAGTGAAGACATGAAGTGGTTGATGAATGATGCCCGTGAATATAATTATCCCGTGTAAAGGGACTTATATCCACATTTGAATCCGTGAACTGACTGATATAATCCGTGTTTGAACCGTGATTGAGTTGATTGACTGATAGAATCCGTGGTTTCTATTAAACATCACAAATGACAAATATATACAATTAAATACCATAAAGATGAACCATTACATACAAGATGAATGAATATAATATATACAATATGAATGTTACGGCTATACTGTAAATACGGATCTGTCCCTTAAAATACCGTGCCGTGTAACGGCGAACATTCCATATCTCCGTAACAAAAGTAACTGCTTGAACTGGCCTCGGGGTGAAATGTGGATGCTACAGATGATAATGATGACTGTAAATAACAGATACTATTTACAATGAACTGAACGGACTACAGAGCTAAATGATACATATAACAACACTTACATTCTTGAACGACGCACGGCAAATGATCGCGAATGTCTTTGAATGAATTGAATTGTCCGATGTGCTCCTTGAAGAGGACTTCTCCAACTCCGCTTGACTTGACCCACAACTTGGCCAGAGGAGGGTCGGCCTTATATAGTGGAGAGATGACGGGGGCCTTGAAACTGTCTTGAAACTGTTGAAGTGGCCAAATGGTCAGTGAAATTCCACTGTGCACGAGCCCCACGGAACTCTGGGATCAACTGATAGGCTGACCTTTCATGGACCCCAGGTCCCGTGAGTGGCCGGCACAGTGGGGGTGCACAGCTGGATGCAGCTGGTGAAGCTGCCTTTTTAACAGTTCCATCTACTTGTCACCCAGTCGGGAAGTTTGACCAGCATCCTTTGATTCTCCTCGCAATCATTCAATACTTGAAGGCCTTTAACATGAGGCATAGCATCGCTACATGACTGCAAGAAATCACTGAATTCTCTTAACTTCACATACTCCTTTGCACCGATTTTTGGCCATCTGTTAAGCTTTTCTCTGAAGGCACGTTGCACCACGAATGAGTGACCGTATCTTGTGTTCAACTTTTCCCATGCCTCCTGATAGGCCTGTTCATCCTTTCGGTAGAAACTGCCTTCCAAAGCAGACTTTGCATCACCACTTATATACTTTTGCAAGTAGAACAGTCTATCGGTCGAATTCAAGCACCGTCTCTCTATGAGGGCCTTGAAGCTTGTGCTCCATTCTATGAACTTCAGCGGGTCCCCAGAGAATATGGAGGGCTCTGGAACAGGCAGTCGTGTTAAAGCCATTGACTCTTGTAGCGCTTGCGCAAGGGATGTCTCATTTATTGTGCCTTGCCCCTTCAGACATAATGTGTTACTTACAGGTGGACTGGGAGCAATTATGTTGCTGCATGCTTGACTACACTGCACACATTTTTCTCTCGATTCCTCCTCCGTGTACACTTTTAGCTGTGCTTCCATCACCTCAATGTCTCTACGATGTTCAAGCTTCTTCAGATGCTGCCGTTGTACCTCTATTTCAGCCTCTATTTCAACTTCAGCTTTCTTTGCTGCCAATTGTGCAGCAATCTCAGCTCTTTTAACTGAAATACTTGCAGACTCTGAAAGAGCCTTTGAGTGACGACTAACACCAGTGGCCCTGGAAGCTGTAGATCCATATATGGACTTAGCATATTCATTGTCAAGCAGCAAGCGTAATCTTGCCTTCTCTGCCTCCGGATCAAAGTCTAGCTCATCTTCAACCGAGCGAACCTTCATCAGTTTGAGTAGCTCTGCAGTCACAGCTACACATGTGTCAACATTTCTCCTTATTTCTTGGTTTGGTGGGGCTTGGCATCGCATGTTATCATATATCTCTTTCAGTACAGATTCTTGTTTCTAAACAGTATCCATCATATCATACAGCTCAGCCTCTGAGCATTTATGCTTTAACCTTGAACGCACATCTCGGACATGAGTCTTCCATTTCTCATATGCAGACTTAAATTTCCTTTCGGGCAAGTTCTTGCTCTTTTAACTCCTGCATCTTTGACGTTAGGCGTTTGTCACGAACAGATTTTCTTGTTTCATTGATTTTTGGTAAAGCAGAATTAAGCTCTCTTTGCCTTTCTTCAGATCCCTCACAACACCCTCAATATTCTCATTTTCTGGTGTAATCCCACCGATGGCTCCTTGTTCAGTTTCTAATGGAGAGTCATTCTGCCTAATTAATTCATCACCCTTAAATGATGCTTCAAATTCCACTGACATTTTGCAATCAGGGCTATTTTAGAATTTAGAGTGACTGTATTTTAAACACTTTCAATGACAACTGAGCATTCAGAAAGGCAGCACTCAGAGATCAAATAATATGCTTAGATTAAACAATATACAGTCAAAGGTCTCTTAAATAAAAATAAATGCACATAAATGTTACCAACTCTAAGATATGAGCATTTATAACATAGCATGCCAGCATAGAATGTATGGAATTGTTTTCTCGGTTCTGAACATCTTTAGGAAAGAAACTTTGAAGTATCTATCCTATATCAATGTAGCATGTTACTGTACAGTCTGACCTGGAATACACATGGCAACACCACCTGTAGCTAGCTGCTCGAACTGCAGGCCGAATTCGTGACGATGGACCACGGATGGTGAACATAGTATCCAGTGCAAGATGCAGACAATGAAGATTGTCCCCACGGGAAACGTAGCGAAGCGGCACGCCGAACCTGCAATAATCCACAAGGAACGGAAGGGCACGAGACGAAGTCCGCAATCCACTTTGGAGCACAATCGGGCGTTGATGGCCTGGTTCCCGGAATTCAGCCAGGCCGAGCACGAAGATCCAGGAGGAGCGACGCAGAGAGGCACGTTAAATCCAGCCGTCCTCACACAGCAACGCGTTCCTCCTTCAGGCACGTTTTCACTGTAACTACCCGCTGGTTTTAACTCATAAACATGACTCCACGCTTCATACTGATGTCCAACTCTTTCTTATTTATTGTCGGGAACACCGTGAAAACTAGACAGACAAACAAACAAACGAACAAACAATCAACAAACCAAACAAACCCAAATTGTACACATAGCAATCACAAACAAATATACATATTCCATTTAAAAACATAGTACAGATATGTAAACGCATTACCGTGTCCGCCTGTAAACCAGCAGTAGATTGATTGGGAACATAATTAGTGCGTGTTCTCTCAGTCTTTCGAGTCCGATGTGCCAGAGCCCTTCCAGGTCATATAACCAGGTAAGGTCACGTGACACAAAGGGTCACCAGACTAACGCACAAATTCATTAAATCCACCCAACTTTGCACACCAACAAATGAGATCACAAACTCATAAATAAAAATGATTAATTAATCTATGCAATTTAAATGTCCATCACCTACGGCCATATCTTGGCAGCTGATCCATCAGGGTCAGCTACAGTAGTGTTGCCCCATCCGGACACCATGCAGCCCTCGTCGGCTACGGGGCATCTGCTGGGCAGGGCCACAGTCTGGACGTAGCTGTTGAGTGCAGCCGGGCGGCTCAGCTTGATGAGCATGATGTCCTTGTCCAGGTTGTAGTCGTTGTAGTTGGGGTGCTTGATGATTTTGGCGGAGTCGATGAACTGTTCGGTGCCCTCGTTGGAGGACAGGCTGTGCTCACCAAGGCGCACCTGGATGCGACTTCAGAGGAGAGTGATGAGCTGGGCTTAGTTAGTTATGAGTTAAGAGTTAGCATGAGCTAATGCTAAAACAGGCTTTCAATCAGAATGACAACTCTAACAGAGTAAAGGAGCTGTTTTCTTACAGAGACAGAGTTTGCACATGCTAGCCAGGCTTTCAGTCAGAGTAACCTGTAGCAACTGATAACTCTAACAGAGTAAGTGTTAATTATGGAGTTGTTTACTTGGATAAATATTATATATGGTAAAATGACCTTTGTTCCTGGGAGAATATACAATGTACTGCAGTTTCAACCCTGTGCTAATACTCAGGGGCGGCGCCAGGGGGTGCTATAGCTCCCCCTGGATTAGCCATAGCACCCCCAAGAAAATAATAGTTTATTTATTATTGTTATTTAATTTAATTCTGCGTTCTTAATTTAATTTATTGTGTGATAATAATATTAAATAATATAAAACGCCGTGGTCAAAGAGATCAACCCTACACCTCTACTGAGAGTGCTAGCCATGCTACACCTGGTCTGCTGTGCTGGCTTGCCCGGATTTTGGTTTTGCTTATGGCTTTTCCAGCATAGTTTTGTTTGCATTTTTGCCTGTTCTTTAAGAGTTTTATTGTACGAAGATACACTGATCTAGCTCTGATTATTGTGGTTTTGAGTGCCTACTGTTTTGTTTCATTCACTTTTAAAAGGGGCCTGAATCTTTTCACCGTTTAAGATTTAAGGTGGAACGGTCTTGTTAGATGTGTAACATTAATGAAGGCGGTCTCTTTTGGGGATTTTCTGGATCCGCCTTAAAATATCAGAGATTCTAGCCTAGGACGAGCAGTCTGTTTGTGCTAGCCAGGTATACATAAGCTTCTATGTTTTTATTGATTGTGACCTGAAATAATATATACTTTTTGAAAGCATTTCTGACTCTTTGACTGTTTTAGTTCATTCCATCTGCTATTCTAATTTGCCCTCTTTAGTTTAGAATGTATTGAACTATTTATGTTTAGTTTAATTTGTCATGGTAGTGGTGACCTGGGGTACGTTCGTCGTAGGATTGAAGCTAAGTTAATCAATTGGCCTTTTAGCCCGTTAAGATTAGCGAGCTGATTGAGAACAGCAAATATCGGTTCGTTAACGGCTGACCCGCATCCAAATCATGTGGTTAATTTCAAGCAGGCTAAAGTTATCATGGCGTTTGCGCGTGCACGTCCTACTTCAAAAGGCAGGAAAGGTCGATCACCAAAACCATGATTTTCTAACGGTATAATGGTTCTAAACTCAAAGAAAAGGGCTCTTTTTTTCTCCGCTGGCGAGTAGGAGATGAACATGAACGCTTATGAAGAATACAAGACCATAATCATGGCAAAATTCAACACCACCACCGCTGTGAGAGCAAGGTGTGTTGGGATGTTTATAGGGTGATATCTATGTATGAATACATGACGGCAAGTGTCAGCTGGTACAGAGGTTATCTCTACCGGTTTGAGTCTGCATGGTTGCTTGCTCAAATCCCCTCCCCTCCTTCCTCGATGTAGTTTTACATTTCCTTGGAAGTCGCTTTGAATAAAAGCGTCTGTTAAATGACTAAATGTATTAATAACAAATACAATAAATTGAAGCAGTGAAAATAAATTGTCTGTATTTCTCTCTATTCTTATCATGAGTCCACCGTAATCATTTTCTACAATAATGATGTGCTATGGTGTACTAATAACACTCATATAATTATGAGTGCTTTGTTCTCCGCATCACCGACACTACAAAAATGTACCACTCGCAAAAAAGCGCAAGACAGTCAATGTGGTGTTTGCAATAAATGACTCGAGAAGGTCTTGTAAATTAATGATTCCTTGTCGGCTGAATCGGTAGCGCTCATACAAGAATAATGGATCTTGGCGATCGCAAAGAACTCTCTCCCTCCGCTAATCTAACTCTAATATCAGTCCTTGGTCAATGGGATCCCTCCTTTTTCCGGGGGTGTGGCAAGCTTATCCAGCTACACTTAAGTTAGCCTGCCCTGGAGCAGGTTAGTGCTAATCGATATGTAACTATGGTGATTTATCAAAAGTTGCTTCCACGAACCAAAAAGAGGGGCGTTTTTTATCTTAGCCTGAAAATTAGCTCGCTAAACTGTTTAGCGAGCTACGACGAATACCCCCCTGGTGGTCATCTGGCGCCAACTTTAACCCCCACAAGTAAGTGAAGTATTTGGGATTGCGGAATCTATAACATGCTGCATGCATTCGTCGCAGAGGAACACGGCTATGTACGCGTCCGTCGGAAGCAGCCTAATGATAATAATAATACGATCGATTAGTATGGCGCTTTTCATGGACCACAAAGACGCTTCAGAGAGCAAACATGTAAACAGATATGATGATATGGTTGGGAGGTGTTGTAGTAGAGAACCATGTGACACATATGCTATCACCTAGAAGTACTACCGGTAAGGTCAGAAAGGTTTAAATGATGATGGTCTGGTGGAAGACAGGATGGCAAAAGAGAAGCCAAACAGCCATATCCTTGAGTTAAATTAAAGATGCAAATCAGCATATTGGTCCCCAACGGTCCTCTAGCTGTCCGTTTAGTGTGTGCGCGCTCCAAAAAAACATGTAATCGTACAATTCCAGCCAATTAAGACATTGTGTCAGGAGCACAGAAGGGAGCGGTGTAATACGATTGGCTGTTAAGCGCAAATATCAACAATCTTTTGGCATAATCGAAACTATCGTATTATACTGTTTACATCCTTTCCAATGTCTTGATTTATTTCACTGTCTTGATTTATTTCACTGGCTCAAAGTTCTCTCACTGTCTTTATTTATTTCACTGGCTCAAAGTTCTCTCACTGGTATACAGAGACTATTCCTCATGGCTAGAGACACAAGTCGTGGTGACATCAGAGGTCAGAATAGGGGCAACAGAAATCAATCCGTTCCAAGTCATTTTAAATCAATGGAATAGAAAGCTGATGTCTCTATATGGTTGGAAAAATATTGTACATACTAAATGTACCTATCAGCAGCGCTTAGATATTGCATCATAGATATGAAAAAAGCCTCCCAATGTTTTGTGGAAAGTCCAGCAAAGGGAACCCATCTTTCAAATCATAATACAAATAAGAAAAAAAACACTGGAGATTAGGGGGGAATTGCAAGGAAATTCTGATGGTAACCTGGAAGGCTTATTTAATCAGTATACACTAATATGTTAACAAATGGCAGAGGAATGTTTTGTAAAAATGAAACAAAAGTCGCATTCAGAATAAGGTTTTATTAAGTCTGTGTGGAAAACAAACAAGCTCTGCAGTTTTGCATCCTCATAGGAGAGGTGGTGAAGTGGGAACTGGTTCCAAAATAGCCGACAGAAAAGCGGAGCTCAGGTTGTTGAACATGATTCTGCAGGGAACAGAATATTCTTTTATAGCGCAAAAATGGAGGCTGGCCCACACTTGTACAACATGGAGGAGGCGTGCCTATCAGTACTTTTACCAATCAAGAATGATGTTTATTACTGTAGGATCACGTTTATTACGGTATAGCCTTTCAAGGTAAACACTGGTCCCAAATAATTCTAATACCACTAGCCCCTTAATTGCAGATTAGCATTAGCAATGGCAGAGCAAGGTCAGTGGGCAGCACAGCCCATGGTAAGGTCATAACCTGATCGGAGTCAGTTAAAATTATGTGTTACTTACCCCAGAGATTGCTGCAGTTTTGTACTCAGAGACTCTGCCGTCCTGTCTAAAGTGCGGTCCCAGAGGTCATAGAAAGGCCTGCTAATGGCGGCTCCCAGAGGGTCCACTGCCTCCTCTGAGGAGTCAGATGAGATGGGGAGATTATCCACGCCTGCCAGCAAACAACAGTGAGGGCATTCATTCACTCGCTCAATCAAATCATTCAGGCACTCATTCACTCGCTCACTCAGTCTTTCAGGCACTCATTCTCACTCACTCAAGTCATTCAGGCACTAATTAATTCACATACTTATTTGTTCACTTACTTAATCACTCTCCACTGATTTGAGTGGGATGAGAAAAGTGTTTACAAGATTTGGACTAGGAGCAGGCTCATTTTGAACTTCAGTCCCTTAATTACACAAACTCAGTAATATAGTAACAAACACTCATACATTCTCTCCTATATGTGCACTATTTCTCTCTTGAGTACACACACCAACAGTGACATGCAAAGAGAACCAGAAACCAGTATTAACAATGGTTTTGCCATCAACATGCAGATTTTTACACACAGTTCTTACACAGTGCGAAAGCTGCGATGATAACAACAGCCAAAAGGTTCTTCATGGCTACAGAGATGACAACCTCAGGCACACACAGGGAACACACACACACACACACACACATACAGGGGAAATAGTCAAATGACCCATGCTAGCTTCAACACAATTGTTATCAGTGTAATAAAGTGTAATAAAGTGCATGCATTAAAGACAAAGACTCCATTAAAATGTCATGCATTGACACTTACCTGCAGTCTTCCACAGATCCTGTCTGAATGTCAGATTGTTCCCCTTAGTCTGTGTGTACATGAACGTGTGTCTATGTGTGGTGTTGGTCAACACTGCAAATATTGAAGTCATTCACCTGATTACGGCATCCAATCAAAGCTGTTGAACTTGTTCCCCAGTGAACCGCAAACTAGGTGTATGGCACCAGATCAGACCAAACAATGTGAAGTGCACTCAAATCCCAGTCAACTGTAAAAGGCCTATTTTGATGGAATTTCTTCTTTGCTGCCAGTTATAACTGTGTTTCATGACCGTTACCACTCTATCAAGAAACAACGCATCAGATAAATGCATGAATTGGTTTTCAATTTGAGAGGTACATCCACAGTAACCTGAAGATATCACAGAAAACCTTCTATTGATAATACATTTTCTATCATAATTTACCAAACACACTGCCATATATAACTGATTTAGCATATTCACAAAATATTCATAATACTAAATATACTTTTTCAAAATATACTGTGTTTTTTTGCAGGGGCAAAATATGATTATAATATGTGGTTAATTGTAAGTATATTTATTATTATTGATATTTCACAGTGTTTAAAGGTTTGATTCTTAACCTCAGTACCACATCACCTTCAGTACATGGTTTAACTTAATTAGCTATGGCAGTGTAATTCTTTATACTTGCATTTCAAAAGTCTTGTGGGTTTAAATGTGGGGAAAAAAGGCTACCATGCAGTTCATCAGATAATTTTTAGTACACAAGTAAAGAGGGAAAAAAACTCCTTTTGTTCTTGGTCAGTTTAGCCTCCACACAATGGTTGGACTGTAAAAGACTGATGAGCAATGTGTTCATTCCACGCAGATGGGGAGGTCACAGACAGTGAAGCCGTTCTAAAATGACATTTACAAAAAAATAATTTTCCTTTTATGTAATACACATATGCATGCATATATGATCAAATACAATATGTATTCATTTTTGTGGGCTTTCCATGCCATAAAAAAAAAAGAATTACCTGCTTAATTTATAAATTATACAATATCACTTACAGTTTGTAAAGAGAGCTTGGAAGATGTTCTCTGCAAGATCAGAGGTCGCACGTGCCAGCCATAGTGTTGTGTTAGCTGCCGTTCTGGGAGACAAAATAAGACAAATAGGTCAAAAGAACATCTCTACTTGAGCTTACATCATTGGCCTGAATTATATTACAAATGAAAAATCACAGTATGATTCCCTCATTGTATTACCAATGGAAATGGTACTTTCAGCTCCAACATTAAACTATGCTCTTACAGAAACAGGGAGGACATTAAACTGTGCTCTTACAGAAACAGGGAGGACATTGAACCTCTGACATGCAAGTTGAGATAGCAGACTTGCAAGTTAGTGGAAATTGGTGAACTTCTAAAGTGAAAGTACAAGTTTTATATCATTTTGCAATGTGAAAGACTTTAAACAATTTTGTTTTGTTTTTATTAAATGTCTTTGGGGTTTTTCTATTCGAGCCATTCTGCATTTAACTGACAGAAAAGCTATTCTTAGGCCTTTTACAGTTCCCTCTGAATTCTTTCATTCTGATCAGAGGTCCAAAACAACCATGGTAAGCAGAGGTACTACCGGTAAGGTCAGAAAGGTTTAAATGATGATGGTCTGGTGGAAGACAGGATGGCAAAAGAGAAACCAAACAGCCATATACGTGTGTTAAATTAAAGATAAAATGTATTCGTACAATTTTAACAATTCTAGCCAATTAAGACATTGTGTCAGAGGCACAGAAGGGAGGGGTGTAATTTGATTGGCTGTTGAGTTCAAATATCAACAGCCTTTCGGCATAATCGAAACAGTATTATACTGTTCACATCCTTTTCCACTGTCCTTATTTATTTCACTGGCTCAAAGTTCTCTCACTGGTGTAAGTCGTTGTGACAAGTCGTGGTGACATCAGAGGTTGAGAATAGGGGCAACAGAAATCAATCCGTTCTAGAAGCCTTACACAGTCCAGTCAATCCGTTCTAGAAGCCTTACACTCATTCTGTTTCCCTGGTGATTTGGAGGGCAGAGCAGAGTTATGAAACTGCCTCAGGTGTGGCGTGTGTTGCACTCTAAGAGGATCAGCTGAGTTGGCTTAGAGTGTGGAGGAAGAACCACGCCACACTCAGCCATATAATCTAGAAAGCACCATTACTGATGAGACTGACTGTATGTTTTGCTATGACTGCTTTGTGATAATTGTCTATAAGAAGTCTGACTATTAGTTTATTAGATTATTAGTGTGTCTCTTCTCGTGGTCTCAGATAGAACTCACTTTCCTCTCCCTAAAATTGTCTTGTAATTTTATGTGATCAGTTACTGGACACCTTCCATAGCAATACTGTAAGTCATTTTAAATCAATTAAAATGGGATAGAAAGCTGATGTCTCTATATGGTTGGAAAAATATTGTACAAACTAAATGTACTCATCAGCAGTGCTTAGACATTGCATCATAGATATGAAAAAAGCCTCCCAATCTTTTGTGGAAAATCCAGCAAAGGGTACTAGTCTTTTAAATCAAAATAGCCGACAGAAAAGCAGAGCTCCGGTTGTTGAACATGATTCTGCAGGGAACAAAAATATTCTTTTAAAGCGCAACAATGGAGGCTGGCCCACACTTGTACAACATGGTGGAGGCGTGCCTATCAGTACCTTTAGCAATAAAGAATGATGTTTATTACTGTAGGATCATGTTTATTACAGTATAGACTTTCATGGTAAACACTGGTCCCACATAATTCGAATACGGCGCAAAACTAGCCTCTTAGTTGCAGATTAGCATTAGCAATGGCAGAGCAAGATCAGTGGGCAGCACAGCACATGGTAAGGTCATAACCTGATCGGAAGTATCTTAAATTATGTGTTACTGACCCCAGAGATTGCTGCAGTTTTTTAAGCAGAGACTCTGCCGTCTTGTCCAGAGTGCGGTCCCAGAGGTCGTAGAAAGGCCTGCTAATGGCGGCTCCCAGAGGGTCCACTGCCTCCTCTGAGGAGTCAGATGAGATGGGGAGATTCTCCACGCCTGCCAGCAAACAACAATGAGGGTATTCATTCATTCATTCATTCACTCACTCACTCAGTCTTTCAGGCACTCATTCACTCGCTCACTCAAGTCATTCAGGCACTCATTCACTCACTCACTCAAGTCATTGAGGCACTAATTCATTCACATACTTATTTGTTCACTTACTTAATTACTCTCCACTGATTTGAGTGGGATCAGAAAAGTGTTTACAAGATTTGGACTAGGAGCAGGCTCATTTTGAACTTCAGTCCCTTAATTACACAAACTCAGTAATATAGTAACAAACACTTATACATTCTCTCCTATGTGTGCACTATTTCTCTCTTGAGTACACACACCAACAGTGACATGCAAAGAGAACCAGAAACCAGTATTAACAGGTTTTGCCATCAACATGCAGATTTTTACACACAGTTCTTACACAGTGCAAAAGCTGCGATGATAACAACAGCCAAAAGGTTCTTCATGGCTACAGAGATGACAACCTCAGGCACACACAGGGAACACACACACACACACAGGGGAAATAGTCAAATGACCCATGCTAGTTTCAACACAATTGTTATCAGTGTAATAAAGTGCATGCGTTATAGACAAAGACTCCATTTAAATGTCATGCATTGATACTTACCTGCAGTCTTCCACAGATCCTGTCTGAATATCAGAATTTTCCCCTTAGTCTCTGTGTACATGAACGTGTGTCTATGTGTGGTGTTGGTCAACATTGCAAATATTGAAAGCTACAGTGAAGTCATTCACCTGATTACGGCATCCAATCAAAGCTGTTTAACTTGTTCCTCCGTGAACCGTAAACTAGGTGTATGGCACCAGATCAGACCAAACAATGCAAAGTGCACTCAAATCCCAGCTAACTGTAAAGAGGCCTATTTTGATGGAATGTCTTTTTTGCCAGTTATAACCGTGTTTCATGACTGTGTTATCACTCTATCAAGGACCAACAAATCAGATAGATGCATGAATTGGTTTTTAATTTGAGAGGTACATCCACAGTAACCTGAAGATATCACAGATAACTTTCTATTATTAATACATTTTCTATCATGTTTTACCAAACATACTGCAATATATAACTTATTTAGCATATTCACAAAATATTCATAATAGTAAATATACATTTTAAAAATATACTGTGGTTTTTGCAGGGGCAAAGTATAGAAATACAAATACAAAGTGTGAAACATGCTTACAACATGTGACCACTAGGAGCTACTCTTGTTAGAGTTCAGATGATACATTCAGCCATCTTATATGGTTCATTGTAAGTATATTTATTATTATTGATATTTCACAGTATTTAAAGGTTTGATTCTTAACCTCAGTACCACATCACTTTCTGTACATGGTCTAACTTAATTAAGACAGTACAATTCTTCATACTTGCATTTCAAAAGTCTTGAGGAATTTAAAATGTCTTTGAATGTAGGATGGTACATTTCAAGAGTCAAACAAAAATGGCCACCATACAGAGATAATTTTTAGTAAAGAGGGGGAAAAACTCCTTTTGTTCTTGTTCAGTTTAGCCTCCACACAATGGTTGGACTTCGTAAAGGACTGATGAGCAATGTGTTCATTCCACACAGATGGGGAGGTCACAGACAGTGAAGCCGTTCTAAAATGACATTTACAAAAAATAATTTTCATTTAATGTAACACACATAGGCATGCATATATGATCAAATACAATATGTATTCATTTTTGTGGGCTTTCCATGCCAAAAAAAGAATAACTATTAAAACAAATGCCTAAAACCTTTACATAGTAGTGTGTGTGTATGTGCGTGTGTGTGTGTGTGTGTGTGTGTGTGTGTGTGTGTGCATAAACATAGGAGCGTTGCTTGTGATATGAATGAATAGCTTTTTTAAGTACCTTAGAGCTTTGGTGAGTATCTGAGTTGAGTTTGCAGGATCTGCAACAGCACTGTGTGGAGGAGGTCAGCTTTATGCAGTGCAGCCGGTAGGACAGAGACAGGCCCAGAGAGTAAAGTGCAGTCATGTCATAGGCAGGGCAGCAACTGGTCTACAGGTCAGCAATCAAATCAATATTAACAGAGCACATGGAAACACAGAGGCTGTTTGCTTACAGGAGAACAAGTATTTGTATGTGATCAGTTACTGGACGCCTTCCATAGCAGTACTGTAAGTCATTTTAAATCAATTAAAAGGGGATAGAAAGCTGATGTCTCTATATAGTTGGGAAAATATTGTACATACCAAATCTACATATCAGCAGTGCTTAGATATTGCCTCATAGATATGAGAAAAGACTAGCAATATTTTGTGGAAAATCCAGTAAAGGGTACCATTGTTTTAAATCATTCAATCAATCAATAAAAAAACACTGTAGATAAGGGGGTATTGCAGGGAGATTCTAATGGTAACTTAGGAAGCTTATTGTATCAGTATACACTGACATGTTAACAAAATGGCCCAGTAATGTTTTGTTAAAAAGGAAGCAAAAGTCGCATTCAGAATCAGGTTTTATTAAGTCTGTGTGGAAAACAAACAAGCTTTGCAGTTTTGCATCCTCACAGGAGAGGTGGTGAAGTGGGAACTGGTTCCAAAATAGCAGATAGAAAACATGGAGGAGGCGTGAACTTTCACCAATCAAGAAAGATGTTTATTACTGTAGGATCACTTTTGATACAGCATTTAAAATGTCTTGTGGGATTGAATGTGGGATGGTACATTTCAAGAGTCAAGGAAAAATGGCCACGCCATGCTGTCCATCAGATCATTTTTAGTACACAAGTAAAGAGAGAAAAAACTCCTTTTGTTCTTGGTCAGTTTAGCCTCCACACAATGGTTGGACTTCGTAAAAGACTGATGAGCAATGTGTTCATTCCACGCAGATGGGGAGGTCACAGACAGTGAAGCAATTCTAAAATGACATTTACAAAAAAATCATTTTCATTTTATGTAACACACATATGCAGCCATATATGATCAAATACAACATTCATTCATCCATCCATTCATTTTTCTTTTGCATGTGGGTTTTCCATGCCATTTAAAAAATAACAAAATAATGACCTGCTTAACTTATAAATTATAAAATGTCACTTACAGTTTTTAAAGAGAGCTTTGAAAATGTCCTCTGCAAGCTTAGCTGTTGCACCTACCAGACTAAAAGTTGTTTCTGTTGTTGTACTGGGAGACAAAATAAGACAAATAGGTCAAAAGAACATCTCTACTTGAGCTTACATCATTGGCCTGAATTATATTACAAATCAAAAATCACAGTATGATTCCCTCATTTTATTACCAATGGAAATGGTACTTTCAGCTCCAACATTAAACTATGCTATTACAGAAACACGGAGGACATTGAAGAAATACTTGCTGATAAACATACTCTAGAGCAGCTTCAAGGTTCTCTTTTCCAACTATCTGGCCAGCCAGGTCCATGGACTGGTCATGTATTGATTTCACGTGGGGTACCCACTCAGCACCCCTTGGAACACGAAAACCCACCACACCTTCAGAGAGCACAGAGCACCTTGATTACTGCATGTGTAGTATTTTGCAGTTTATTGAGAAACAGTCAAACAAACACACGTGTGCATGTGCACATGCTTTCTCTCTCTCTCTCTCTCTCTCTCTCTCTCTCTCCCTCTCACACACACATAGTAATGAAAATACACACCATGTTGTGTTTCCAGAAGAAGAATAACACTTAATATGGGAGTCATGAGAGCAGAACTTACTGATGACAAGTACTGCCAGGAAGGCTGAGATGAATAGTAGCTTGGTCATGGTGAGACCCCTGCAACAGGCAAGATTTGAACAAACAAATAAACATGCCATACAATCAATGAATCAAATACACACACACACATTTATATATATATAAAGAGAGAGAGAGAGAGAGAGAGAGAGAGATACAAACACACACATGTACTATATATACACTACAGTGAAAAGAGGCACATTAGAAATGAAATGATGCTGTAAAGTAAGGAGGCTTTCAAAATGACATGATTCGTTTTTACTTAAAATGTAAATATATAGACACACTACTGCAGAAGAAAGGAATAGCTGTGTGTGTGTGCGTGCGTGCATAAACATAGGAGCGTTGCTTGTGATATGAATGAATAGCTTTTTGAAGTACCTTGGAGCTTTGGTGAGTATCTGAGTTGAGTTTGCAGGATCTGCAACAGCACTGTGTGGAGGAGGTCAGCTTTATGCAGTGCAGCCGGTAGGACAGAGACAGGCCCAGAGAGTAAAGTGCAGTCATGTCATAGGCAGGGCAGCAACTGGTCTACAGGTCAGCAATCAAATCAATATCAACAGAGCACATGGACATACAGAGGCTGTTTGCTTAAAGGAGAACAACTCTCCACTGCCTGTCTATGGCATCCCCTAGAACTGTATGGTAAAACGTTTTGTTGGGTACAGTCCTTTAAATCTTTTCAAGTTTGACTTCCACCTGTAATCGTTCTAGCTGTAACAATAGGTCATACAGTTATATTTAGAGGTGCGTACACACATGTAATGTTGGAACCGGTACCATAACATTTCTTAGGTCAAGTCGATTTCAAAGTATCCAATGACATCAATTTCCATCATAACCAACTCATACATTTTTTCAAGTCTTCAGTAGGTTTAGCAAAGATGATCTCCAGACTAAGAATCATGTTGATAATGAGATATATGTTTGTGGCAATGTGTTGCCAACTGAAATCTACAGCCATAATATCAAGAAGTCAGGTCGTATCTCAGCAACTCTGCTTAACATAAAAATTGGTAGATGGACTTAAGACACTGTCCCGAGCATGTCCGAAAACAGCCACATTCATTTGACCCCAAGAGAAATCTGTAAAAAGCAAAAATCATACATCCCCCATATGTATTCTTTATATATGTCATGAATTTTCTGACCGACATCTGACCGTCATATGGCACTGGAACTATACAGGAAGTGATGTTGTATCCTTTGAAAATGTAATGCGGACTCTAATGGTCCCCACAATCATATTGTCATTTGTCTTGTAGGTGGCCCGTATCCAAAAATTCAAAGTGACTGCATAATTTCACGGGTAACTTAATGTAAATGCACATGAATGTTTAAAAATCTTTACAAACTTCATACTGATTTTGATAACATTACCATGGTGACTGCTAATGGGCTTGGCCCTGACATCCCTGTAAAGAGCCGAATTTCTGCATTTACGACTCACAGTTTTAAAACACAGTTGAACGGTTTACTGATGTTTTCTTGTGTGACTACACACATGGAAATGCTACACAAAAAATGATTCACATATGAATTGCATACGTTTATGGGGTTATAAATGAAGTACAGGGAAAACAAGCATGAGTACACGACACATGATCGTCCCACCTTTGTTCTGTGCAAAGATTCTCTTCAGATTGATTCTGTGATCTGAAGGACACGTTGCCCTGGCGACTAAACCATGTTGTTACTGGGGGAGGAGGATGGCCACTCCCATTCAGACGTGATCAATTGTTGGCCTTGGAATGGAGAGAATAGGACCCTAACTACAAAGAGTGGTAGAAGGTTTCTGAGAACTAATAAATGGACTGAGAAATGGATGAGGCATAAACCCTCTTAATTTAAGCATGGCTTTCATATATAATATAATTAGACTACAGGTAAATTCGCCAGTGATGTTTTTCACCTTTATTTGTTATTCTTCATAACAGCCATTCATTTGTCTGGAAAAACATCCTATATACCATCTGATCTATAGAGAAAGACTTGGCTGCATTAGTCTTTTGGCTACATCCAGGCAAATACCGACCTACTCTACTCAAACAAAGAGCAGACTTACTATATGTCCTGAGGTACCTTTACAGTCTATTGAAGAAGGTATCTAGGAGCCCTCTTGCTGCAGTTCTCATACTGACTGCCGTATCAGTGGCCATTCTGAGACAAGAAAACACAATTTGATTCATCATCTTAATCTTGGGGCGCTAGTCTCACTTATTTTAACTGAATTTTAAACATGTAAAATCATATAGTTTACAACAAACTTCAACTGTTTGCCTGGTCTACAACAGTCAGTATTTGTCTTTCTTTTTTAGTTGTACAGAAGAGAGTGGAGGAACACTTTGGCCAAGACATACTTGAAAGATGCAGCAAGGTTCTCTTCTCCAACTGCCTTGCCGGTATGTTCCATGGCCTGGTCATACACAGACCACAGAGACTCCATGAGGGATTGGGTGTCCGCCTGCCTTGAGACACGGAAACTCTCCACACCTTTGGAAGAGATTCGGCACGAGGAGTTAAAATGTCTGCACAAACCAATACAATCTATGTGGCATTGGTTTCATTAGATGGATGTAAAGTTCCAAGAATAGTATTTTCAGAATCTGCTTAATAGTTTTATTAACACAGATGTTGCGTACACTCATATATCACTCATAACTAAATGGGAGACATGGTGCCACAGACTTTCTGAGAATCTGAAGACGGTTTGTTTCATTGAGCAACATCGTTGTCAGCGTTACTACCGACAGCAAGAACTGCCAGGAAGACTGTGATAAGTAGCAGCTTCTTCATGATGACAGAATGCAGATGACTGGAAGACAAAACTTCATCAATCAAAACAAAACCTATCCAAAGCAATAACATTAATAATAAACCTATCCAAGCAATAACATCATTAATAATAAAACTATCCAAGCAAGAACATCTTTAATAAAAAAAATATTTGAAAAAATAAATCATTGATAATAAGAAAAACAAGTTTTAACACAAGTGAGAACCTTACTGTAGCCTGTAAAAGCTGCCTGAGAACCTTGTGGAGGATCAGAGGTTGAGGAGCTGGAGTTCAGCTTTACATGTATGTAATGCAGTCAGGCAATAGGAGGGTATCAGGCTTGGAGGGTAAAGTGTCTGCTGTTTTAGAGGTCAGCGATCAAATCAATACCCACACAGAGAACACACATAAACAGTTTGCTTCACAGACCAGCACAAGTTATTGACACAAGTTATTTCCTACCATGCATGCACAGACTCACCTACTACCACTTACCAAAAATATTTTGGTGTCATGCTGCATGGCACAGGCATTTTCAGGCGACATAAAACTATTGGTATCCTAACAATCATCTTGAAATGTCCTCTATCGAAGATGATCACTTATTTTATACCGGAATAAATCAGATGGGTAAAGCCTTATGTACTTATTTATACTGGGTTTAACAGAAGGTGGTCATTATCAGTCATTTGCAGGTGGATGTTGAAAGTTTAAGTAATTTCACATTATTTCTAGTGGCAAATGAAGTGTAACACCAGAATTAAGGGAGGTCATACACCCCAAAAGACTCTCCGAACATTTCATACGGTTATACGTATATATTAGGACATAAGTCATATAATAGGTCATCCATATAGGGGAAAAAATGTAGCAAGCTTGCGATTCCTGACAGCAACACTCTAACATGGCTTTTATAGACCCAGTCTGTTGATTACTTCCTTCTCACTATACTTCACTTTGCGCATGACTGTTTTGTATGAAAGTACAGTGTGCAAAAGTTTATACAGACGTCAGAAGTCAAACACAATGAAAGACGGCATTTTCAATGTTTACTTCCAGCCTCGAGAGGCAAAGTAATGAGTGAGACATGATAGAGCACACCAAAGCAATATAAACCATGTATGTGTTTTTATAAAGCTCATACACCCCCACTTCATACACTTCCCTCAACCTCCGATTTTATTTCACAACACTGACACAGTTTTCTTCAAACATCATTAAACACTGACCGTTAACAAATTCACAATGCTCTTTTGCATAAAAGGAAGTTTAGGCATGTTATCTGAAGTCATCCTGTGTAGAAGCTGTTTTGATGGGATTTTGTCCTCAAATAAAACCCCTTGTTTTTAATATACAATGGTTGAAATGTTGGAATCAGTACTTGTATCAGATGACAATGGTAATTGCAGATGACAAAGAGGAGACAGTGCAGTGTTTGTATTTTTCATCAACATAAAACTTCCATATGTTTGATATGAAAGACATGCTCCAGTTTGATAACTCTGCCCAGAACAGTCTTACATGTTTATCGAGAGTGGATCAGGCATTTTTTGCACACATACCACATAAAGCTGTAGTTTTGGGTTAAAAGGTGTCAATGGAAACTTGCAGATTTGTTTTGTCATTAAATTCTTGGTTAGGCCTGATTCTCCGACATATGCACTTTTGGTCGAAATAGCTATCAACAATTATCATTCACTGTGCCTTCCAAGAGGCCGCAGCCCTGCCATTAATGAGCACGGTGCATAAACCCAAAAAAATGAACAATTTAACAGTTGGAGCAACATCTGATGGCTTAAACTCTGCTCTTGACCAAACACTACAAAATATTGTATTCTCCTACTAGTCAACAAATCTCAAGGGGCAGCAATTTCGTAGCCTACATGAGGGGGAATGGAGAGCAAGAGAAATAGATGGGAAGGCATAACTCAGTATCTGAGTTTTTTAAGATCAGAAAATTGGAAGTCTTTCAAATCTGAGTTAAATTACATAATTATAGGCTATAACATGTATAAAAAAGGTGAGGTAAGTGGTTCACACCTTAAATAGAGATAGTCAAATTGACATCATACCAGCAACATTACATAACTGACACATTTCACTGCAGTTTCTGTGTCTTGGCTATATGTCAGACATGACAGAGGTATACAAATTATATATTTTAAATATTTTAGCAATTGCATCACTTATGAAAGGGGAAAGTGTAGGCTACATGTGCAGGCCTACTATATAGTAACCCACTGTAGGCTATAACAACATTATGTCGATAGGTTAACAGAAAATTAGGTGAAGGGCATCTTTTACTTTCTATTTCTGCTGAGAACCGTTTACCTCTAGCGTGAAAAACCGTAATAACTATTCACGTTTGTGTTATGCTGGCTTGTCATGGGGGATTTTTGTTGTTCCGAGAAATCATGCAACCCTACGGCATTACGTGCTGAAGATCTAATATTATCCATACGCATACCTCCCCCTAGCGTTTAAACTAAATCAGTATTCTAGCACGCGCATGGCAGTTTGATGTCCTAAAATGAAACTAAAAGTGTGGGGCTTTTAGGGGAAGTCCGACACATACATGTTGACTGCATTTTTCGATTGCACTATCGTGTGCAGCTACATTGTGTAGTGTAGTTTTTAAAAACGACTCGAAATTTACCTAAAGAAATATGACACAGTATTGGACTATTTACAAGATCTTGGCCATCACATTGGCGTCAGCCTTCATACGCGGTAGGATGCTGGTATTGAATGTTTTCTTATGTTCCGTTTCCTTACTTTAAATCTCAAGTGAGTATGGTGGTACATTCAGACATCTAGCGTACTCTAAACCTGAGCAGCAAACGTTGAGTAAAGTAGCCTAAATGAATCATTGCGTAATGTATGCTACCTGTACCCCGGTTGAGCGAGACCTTAACCCTTACCCCTTTAATGAGAAGACATCACTGCACCTATAGCGTTATTTCTACTGAATTTTGGAAAACAGTCCTGTCTAAAGTGTGTGTGTTTTTTTTTTTACCTCCATAGCGTCTCATAATAGTTGTCCCGTGATGGAGTGTTGGTTTGTGCAGGAGAAGCCGGGAAGAGGTGGCTTCTCTGCAGCCGTCTCACAGGAGAAGTCTCTGATGTACATCAGAACGGACCCCGATGACAGTAGCTTCATGCAGCTTCACCCCCCTGCAGACATAGACCTGTCCAGGGTTTACTATGTCACCGGTGAGTGTATGGTCTTTGTGAATTGTGTGTGTGTGTGTGTCTTAGAAACACAGTGCTGTAAAAGTTTGACAAGACAGGAGGTAGGCTAGATGGTCTTATCTTGCCTGATCACTTTGCCTGACTAGTGAGGATAGTGCAATCTACAGTTTTTGGTGAAAAAACAAACGTCATGCATTCTCAAATATTAAGGACCTATACATCACAAACTACACATGACACATTTTATTGGGCCTCAGATAAGTTGAGACACAATATTGTATTTTTTTTCTCAGATCCTGCTGCTTCCTTCTGCCGTGCCCCTCTCCATCCACCAGAGGGCTCTGTGACAAAGCCACAGTGTGAGATTAACCCTTTCGTGCCTCACCCGTCCACTGTTCGCTGGGCTACTTCGCTCACTGAATCTGGCCAAAGCCCCATTCACCTGCAAGCTGATTGGTTCTCAGTAGCTGCACAAGGATTGGATGGAAAGTTGGTATTCTCCGCTATCATGCGTGCCCCTTCAGGATCCAAAGAACCTCATGGTAAAAGATACTGACATGTTAAAAGTCAAAGTAATAGTTTAATGCTATGTAGAATGTTGTTACTTACAACACTGTTTCTGTTTCTTTCTGCCTGTTTTTCTATTCCTTTCACAGTCATCCTCAGTGTCAGCAGTAGAACTGCATCCGTCCACTTTCGTCTGGGTGAGCGGGTGATGCTGGACTGTGGCTTCTGGGTAGATCCCTCTTCTCCGCTCTCTGGGGCAGGCTTCTCTGTGGAGTGGCGCTACCAGTTCCGTGGAGAAGGCCGTCTGGTCCTGGCTTACGATGGAAAGAATGACCGCCTGGCTGACACCGGAGAGCCGGATGCAGCGTTGGACTTCAATGCCCTGCACGAGACAGGAAATGCATCACTGATTCTGGAGGAAGCTCAAGTGCGCCACTCAGGCACCTACATCTGCTCAGTTTACCTGCCAAACCTGCTGGCACAGGTGGCACTGGACCTGGAGATAGTAGGTGAGGACAGTGACCTGGGTTTTGGGCAGGAATAGGGGACCAAAATAATGTGCCACAGAACTAACAGGTAGTGAAATCTTTCCATCTGTTGAGTGCTGTTGATGTTATGTTAGTTATGCTGACTGTTGATGTTATTGTTAGTTTGTCATTCTCTTTGTATTGCTAGTTAGTTATTCTGTTATTGGTTCCTTAAGTATTTACTCTATGTCGTGCACATAAGGATTGATAACTGAAATTCAT